>NC_050592.1:2835000-2882500 GCF_013368585.1 Megalops cyprinoides
TTATGTATGCATCCATGCATCTCTAAGTTTTCCTCTCTTCGAACACAACAAGGTTTCCTTTCCTTGGCGGTCACGGGAGGTCAGGATTGTTTGTATGGGGCAAACGAAATGAGCCTGTTCACAAGAGACAGAAGACAATCACAGCGGCCTGGGAGGTGCTATTCACAGCCCATGAAAAAAGCCAATTTGCGCTGCACCCAGAGTCAAGTGTTCAAACCACTCAGCGCCTCTTAGACGCACCGTCCCCTCACACGCTCACAGAAGCTCCTTTGTGTTACCAATCAGCCCAGACCTTTGAGATATTAACAGAATATCAAGATCTGCTCATTTCGTCTAGACAGACTGGATACCTTTTTTTGTTGTTGTTGTCATTCCTGTGTTTTTTTTTTCTTCTTTGTTTTTGGAATGGGAGCCAGAGCTCGCTCTCCCTGCGCTCTCTCGACAGACGATTCCTCTCCCCATTTTTTTTTGAGCAGCTGTTGGAGGTTATTGATGACCTCATTAGAATGCTGCCTGCGGCACGCCGACAGACTCTGAAGGACTTTCCATATGTACGGTGTGTCCCGCTGCGGCGGCACTGCCCGGCCCGTACCGGTGCGCCGAGCCCGAGCTCGAACCGGAGCCCGAGCCCGAGCGCCGCTCCACGACCGCAAAGGAGGACGAACGCGACGGATCCGGCCACGCCTTCCTCCGGAGGGAGGCCCCGAGTGACCGCCTCCTTCGATCCTTAACTGTGGCACTGCGCCTGCCGCGTCTGCCATCTCAAAGTCACTCGAAAGAAGTTCCATTGTACTGGGATTGGGTTAAGGGCTTTGCACTCCTCCTGGTAGCCTAGATTTATTATTCCACTTTAACAGCCCTTTGTATTTTACTTTAAATTGAAGGGAAGATTGCCCTCAACACACACACACACACACACACACACACATTCTTTTCAGGTGCCTTGCAAACATGTAGCCTCACTCAGGCACACCCTGGGGCTCTTCTGCTGTAACAGATTCTGAAATGCATCAGCTTTGGAAAGCCTCACTGAGTGATGAGATTCTATAATTAAACATGACTTTTCATTCGCCTGATGCCACAGATGCATAGCACTGGAAGACAAAAAGATTTTATGTACATTTTGCTCGTAAAGCTATGATTCCAATGACTGTCTATTACCACTTCATAGCAACTGGCGGCTATTAAATTACTGTAGCGAGAAGTGAGGCAAGTCACCACAACCCATAGCGATCATTCACAGCCATACTGGTTTTAATAATGCATTTTATAGTGGTATTAAAATGTCTGGGTTTGTGTACCTGTGCCAGAGCTACCAGTGTGGGCATGATTGCTTTATCTCCATGTTGTTGATGCAGTTGACACGGGACCTGACCAATTTCACAGGAAACAACTACACGTGGGATGGTAAGACTGCATAACCAGAACATCTTGACCCAAATGCAGATACAAGAGAATAATAAATATAACCGTTATTGAGAAAGCAGAGTAACACAGAGGGACAGATGGAAAGCATGACATTTTAGAAAATAATCAAATCATCATCATAAGCTGGCTGTTGTTTATTTCCTCCTTTATACAAAAGATAACAGCATCAGGAATGATAACAAATACAAATCTTCCCTACTGGGAAAACGGCGCATTTTCAAAAAGTTCATTTTTTGAGACACAGCGACCCAAAAAGCCTAAAAAAATGACAATTGGGAAGAAATATAAAGATTGTCTGACACGAGAATCACAACTTTATCTGTTGATCCTGTTTGCCAGGATCAGTTCCCTTCCCTATTTAACCCTCGAGATTTTGCTGCAAACTGCATCAACACCTGAGACGTGTCTATTACTAATCCACCAAATACCTTTCTCCCTAAACGAATGTGCAGTATCTTTAATCAGCATCAACAGATGTTAACAGAGATAGACGCTCTGTCTCCAAAAATATGCTACATACATCTCGGCAATCAAACGTGCGCCCACAGGATTGGAATCAATGTAATTATGTTAATGATTTCGACATGACGGTGCTGTTATGCGCGATAAAAGTTACCGGCATCTGCTGAGTGAGTACAAATTGGGTTAAACGAGGAAAGGAAAAAAAATCCCAACTGTTTTGACACTTGTTTGGCAACATTAGTGTCTGAACAGTGGTATTAAAGCCCATCTTTATTAGTGTGAATTCTCAGGAGCATGCTTTGCATTACAAATGGCCAGGACTAATTAAAACTACACAGTCTTCAATGGAGGAACAGACATTAAAGACCTCATTACGATCTTTTATTTTTCCAGAGTATGTTGGCTTACAATATTACTATTATTTTCTCATTATTAGTGAGACCGTTGTAAGCAGATGAGTGTCTGTAGGAAAGCATGAGAGACTCTCTCGCTTGAGAATAGGAGATAGAGTGAATACTTCTAATTTAATCTTTTTTTCCTCTCTCTTTTTCTTTTGCAATACGAGCGGGATTTCATCCTCTCCGCACACATGCACATAATTGTAATTGCAATACTTGTTATACTTCTGGCTCTGACAGGAGTCTAATTAAGTCTTCAGATTTGGTTGTGTTCGGTGTCAAACCCAGGAGACTTATAAATGCTTGTATCGACTGCCTTCTGTTTATTTGCTCTGGCAGTTTCCTCCCACAACAAGGGGAAACTTGTGCTAACTGTTGGGCTGGGGTCAGAGTGGGTACCAGGAGGCAGAGCAAGGCTGGAAACCTCACGTTCCGTTTCCCAACGGCACACACACACACACACACACACACACACACGCACTCACACACACACACACGCACTCACACACACACACACGCACACGCGCTCACACACGCGCGCGCGCGCACACACACAGGCAGGGGCCAGCTGCATGTGTGCGCCAAGAGCGCCAAACAGAGCCCCGCCCTTCGGCTGGCAGCCGAGGGGCCCATGCCCCCCCCACCTCCACCACCGCCCACCCAAGACTCCGGATCTTCCTGCCAAAGCCCACCAACTGTCAGTTCCTTATGCAATATTAATGAGCAGTTCACATTACAAAATGCTCATGTCGAGCCGCCTACCCCCAGGGGCGGCGGGGACGGCATGCCAAGTCGTCTCTGACCGCAGTTTTGTATGTCATTAGCAATATTGCTCTCTTCGAGGGGGTTGACGGGGGACCGATGGGGGTAGTGACACCTCGAGCTGGGGCTCCGTCTGTGTGCGCCGCTCAAATTGGCCTTCACACACCACAAGCTTCCCGGCGTGCCAACAGCCCTCATACTCAGCCTTCCCTATCGACAGACAGCCAAAGTCAAACAGCAGCGGAGGAAAGTGGCCTTGCTTAGGAAAAGGCCGATAGCTTGCACTTTTTTCTGGGAGCGGAAACCTGTCAGCAGAACTCTTCCTAATGCATTGCTGTTCATTTTTGGACAATTTTGGACATATTGTGTAGAGGATGCTGTCAAAAACAATAATCTTTGGCAATGGATAACAATCAATGGCAATTAATTTAGAGGCATTGTCTTTGTACTGTATACAAAGACTATACATATAATATTCTCAGTGGCCGATGTATACACAAATTGACAAGGTTTGGGTAAATAATTCAGTATCAATTACTGCAAACTAGTAAACTAGTACAAAGAATACAGACTGTAAAGGAACAAAGTAAGGCTAAAAATACTGAAAAATAAACAACAAAGTAAATAACTATTGCCAGCCAGCCAGGGAGCCAGACAGACATCCATATGGACAGATAAGCTGTTCCTGCATCGATCCTGTGGTATTTCATCCTACATCCTGGTACTTTCCTGACGATCAGAGAGAATGGTGATTCCGTTTGCTTGGCCTTTCCTTTTCCCCCCTCTCTCTCTCCTACAGTACATCTGTGGTGCTGTAACTGTGTGGACCTGGCTAAAGCTGTCCAAGGACATAAAAACCATGCAAAATTGAAAATCGAAAAATTGAAATATAAACACCATAAACTGGAAACTCAGGGATTTCTTAATGTGTTCTTCCCGGTTTTAAATTAGAAATAGAAACTTTGAACAGCCTTCACGAAGAAACGAGCTTCAGGATGAATGTGTCTGGTGAAAGACAAAAACAGTTGCTACAGATTACAGCTGTGTGGTGATTAGCTGCAACAACAGAGTGGGTAATGGATGCTTTCAATCTATAAGGGAAGCAGGAGCAGAGAGTTTCTTCCCCAGCAAGAAAGGGGCGATGTACAGAATCTAGATTGGGCCTTGATACAGAATAGCAAATGTCCTGCTTATGAACCTCTCCCCCTCTGGAAAAGGAGAAAGTCTGGTCCTAGGTGTACTTCAAAGAAACTAGCTGTAGGCAGCAAGCAACCTTGGGATAAAACATCGGCGGTTTTCTTTTTAAGGTAGAAATAAACTCAGAGATCAAAAGTTCCTGTGTGATGCAGAGCAAAGCTCGTCTTACCTACAGAATCAAAAATGGAAATATTTGCAGCATTAAATCCACAGAACTGCTTCAACCATGCTCACATTTGCATGGTTATTGACGTCAGTGCTTTCACGCGCTATCCCTGCTGTTGGTATCCATGATCAGGGTGCTGTGTTCAACAGACCCTCTGCCATGGATACTCAGCATTTAGTACCGGATGACCCACTACCAGATGCTTTTTCCCTAGTAGCACACTTTTCGGAATTGCTAGCTGCGCTTTGAGCTTGTGTCACTGCGCCAACCTCTGCGATCCTGGCAGGAACACTAAAGCAAGATGAATGCAATCGTTCTATACACTTAATTTCAAGTGGCTATTTTTTTTTCACTACAAGTCCCACAATGCACCACAGTGAAGTGGGCACCAATTGGAAGATAGCTGCAACTTCACTGATGCCGCCCTAGCAACTTGCAGGCACCTGGCAAATCACAGAGTGCCAGAGAGTGGTGAAGCAAGGAAAGCTTGGATGACCTATCCACCCCTTACCTCTAGCACAATGAAGCCAGATTATTGTGCCAGTGTGGGCCTTGTTGGCACATCTTTGGTAGTACATCATAGCTTGAGTGTTTGTATTGCAGAGCAAGAAAAAAATGATTTTTTTTTTTTGCTTTAATTGACCCAAATTTTGGGAAAAAAACTAATGTCATTTGTTGAAATTACATTGCAAACTCTCACTCAGGTCAAAGGTCATAGGAACACTTGAAAGGTATCAGTCAAACTGCGATGAATCTGACGTGTGAGGAGGGTGGACTGGGGAAGAACGCCTCGCTGGTCTTAACTAGACATCAGTGACAGCAGCACTCTCACTCCTGACTGTCTCTATATCACGTTTTACCGTCTGTTGACAAGACAATAAACCACACGATTGCAATGGCGCTTAACCAATCAGAATCCAGCAGTTACCCAAGCCGTGCTATAAATCACACATACATACCCCAGGTCTCACTCTGCAGCTTACAGTATCTGTCAAGCTAAGAGCATGTGAAGGACAGAGAGCCCCGAAGCCTGTGCGTTACAGACGCGGTGCGCACAGCGCCCCTCTGAGCTGCGTTTGGGCGGGCCAATCGGCCGTGCCACACGTGCACCCAGGGGAATAAGGAGTCTTTCATTTCACACGCAGGTGATTGTCTGCCACCATATGTGTGAGCCAGCCAGCCCCACCATCAAAGGGCAATAACAACAAAACGCAGACACCGGTTCCAGGTGTCTGATCGCATTGCGGGTGCAGAGGAGCGCTCTAAATGCGAGCCGCGGAGAGCCGACACCTGCACCAAGCGTGCTCTCCGGAGGAGGGCCTCGGGCCCGGAAGGAAGCGCCTCTCCTGACAACGGCCGCAACGCCGCTCATGTTCCCAAGTGATTTGCTCGAGTATACAGCGCCATTACCGCAATTAACCTCTTGTAAAGGATAAATGAAGGCGTACTTACTGATCTTTTTTCAGGCGGGCAGTTTCAAGATGGTGCTTGGCTCTCATTGCAATGCAATGCATGAGGATGCATAGATTTGCCTTCATAGTTCTTTCTCTCTCTCTCTCTCTCTCTCTCTCTCTCTCTCTCACACACACACAAACACACACACACATCATGACTTACAACTACGATTTGTTGGTTAACTATTAAACATTTCAATTTCAGTTGAATGAATGAAAGCCTTCTCTCTCTAATGTGCATGCCTCTCTTATGAGCATGGGATATTACCATGTAGTGATCATAAAGAGACCTATTCATACCTGCTACACCTCTACACCTTTTTTCAATACAGATACCTACTGTACAAGCTCAAAGGTACAGCAGCTTCAAGAAGCAGACCACCCTCCACCTGGATCCTGTTTCGAATATTGATGTCATAAATGAAATTGGTCAGGATTACAGGGGATTTGCTTTGGACTCAGAGGAAAGTCATGTGGATTGTCTTAGGACAGAAAATGTAAAGTCTTTAGAGCACTGCAAAGTGTCCATGTACCGTCATAAAAGGAGAGGCTTCGTTAAATCTGCTCTACCGTTAAACAAAAAGATGGAAATAAAAATCTCCAGAATGTAAAACTCTGAAAACATTCGGCCATAAAATTAAAAGGAACGAAGACGTATCGGAGCACTTGAAATCAAACGGCGCTTTTCAAACTGGTAACTCACTCCCAGTCCCGCTGTTTATCTGCATTGTGCCTTTGTCAGCACAACACGTCACCCGTATCACGCGTGTGATACTGGCTTTAGCTTTCAGTAAGAAACATAAGGAACTGACTTGTGTTACTCAGGACTGTAGTTTGTTTAGAAAAAGAAGATTAGATTCTTTATTCTGTTGAAAACTAAACACTGTGTGTTGGAATGACCCCCCCCCCCCAGCCCCCACAATTTCATTGGAACTGAATGTTGCTTTGGGGTTCACTTTGCTGGAACACCAGGCCAGCCATAGGGTTCAGTCTGCTGGAAGCCCAGCAGTCAGCATTCAGTGTTGCTAATCAGTGAGTCCTTGTCTCAGATGATAACGTACCCCACTGATATCAGCTTTCTAATTTTGTGGAAAGCCCCCCGACAACAGTGTCAATTATCCTCTGTGAAAGAGAGGGGTCTGAGGCAGCTACACGCACAATGTCAGCCATTCATTCCTACACGCTACCATATGGCTTCTCTCAATAGGGGAGACACACGTGTTGGGCCGTGCTCATTAGATGGGCAGAAAATGAATGGAAGCCCCCCAACCCCCCCTTGGCACTCCTGTCAACGACTGTGGCGGACTGTAATTACACACTCATCAATAATTTAAGATTACCAGTGTTACTGGGGTGGGTGGTTACGGCTGTCTTCTAACCTGTTTCTGTTTTTTTTTTTTTCTATATCAGAATTATCCCTCGCCATATGTGTCTGGATAATATTAACTATTATCTCACTGTCTGCTTTGATTTCATTCAGCAATATCTGAGCCTTGAAACACCCATTCCCCCGCTTTAGGGTAAACTGTGGCATGATATCTGATACAACCTGGCAGTACAAAGTGTCTCTGGATTTTTTGGAAATAACCACATTACGCTCATAAAATTGCCTGCAGTGCACTATAGACACTATTATAAAAAAGCTGTGAATCATGAGAGTTTGGGTCAAGATGTCAGCCTTCTTCAGGAAATTAAACATACTAAAAGCTAAAAGCATTCAATTGTACATTAAGGTAGTAAAAAAATTGACAACCGGTCAAGGTTTTTTAATGGATTCAATAATCCCCTAATTGCATGTCGCTAATAGAAAGTTGATTGACGGGGGTGAAAAAAGACCCTCGGTTACCAATCAGTTTGAATGACACTCTTCTGTAAGTCTGCCTTGTGGTCTCTGAGGCTTAATCCCTCATATGTGGAATAAAGAATGAATACAGTTGCATTTCTGGACATGAGGCTCTCATGTTCAATTCATGCTGACTCATGTGGTTGACAGAACATTCATTTGCCTTAGCCAGCAGCCATACCACCCTGTGGCCTGATAATGTAATGACAGCTGAAATTAAGCAGAATTTTGGTTTGGTCTGGACTCGAATGGGAGACTTTCTTGGAAAACTAGGCTACTTGAAGTGGTGGGCCAGTTTGGGGCAGTCTTCCCTCTCGACTAAGGGGAAGACTAATGACGCAGAGCAGTGATGGGGACACTGTGCTGTAGGAGAAGATGTTTTCAGCAGCCATATTAATACCTACATCCCTAACGTTGGAGACTGCAGCCCTATTAGCTTACCTCATACCTCAGCTTGTCCATCTCTCCACATTCAAGATTTCCTTTCATTTTGCCTTGCACAGGAGGCTTGTCTTGTTCAATGTGTCGAGTACATCTTAAGTAAACTTGCATTTAGCTCCACAATAGCAGCCCAATGTCTGCCTGTATTTTTGCATCACCAGCAGTTCTCTCATTTACTTCAAAAAGAACTCCAATTCATCTCAATTCAATACCGCACTTGTTTCAGAACATGGACACTTTTTTTTGCAATGTACCAGACACGTAGGTTTCAGATGTCAGTAATCAGGATTGCACACAACCTGAATATAATGTCTGCTTATAGATAGCTGCAGTGTTTTCAAATGCATGTCTCTCTTAGCTCAGCTAACCACGTAAACGGCAAGAGGAAATCGGATGATTATTGAGAGTTTTTCTTTTTATCAATAATATAACTGAGATATGAACGGATTTTTTATTATATTTATTTGATTGCACCCAAAATGTATGATTGCACTGAAAATTTATTTTATGTAGGTTATTTATTGTGTTCTATGTGTTAAAATAAAATACAACACTTTGATCTAACTTTCTAAATTTCAGAGGCTATTTTCACTTGGCACTCAACTGATACTTTTTCAAATGACAAAGCAATCTAATCTACACGATCAGTCTCTGTAGGGATACCTGAGCTGACATATTTGCTTTTAAAGGGACATTCAAGTAAACACATTTTTTTCAATAAACAAAAAAAATTACTTTACCTCATCTAGAAGGACATACCAAATTCCTCCTGTCATGGTGCTGTTGATATTATTTCACATTTCAACATATGGCACATGTGGATAGCTATGGAAGATCCTGAGTAATCCACTTAAAACTGAGGAGGGTCCAGAACATCCAAAAAATAATGCCAGGGTGCATATAGGGTTAGATCTCTCACTTTAGTCCACGGCGCTTGTAAAGGGTATGTGTGTCCATGGTAATCTTGCCAAATTCCCAGTCTGACTGTTTGAATCTCTCAACCTAATCATCCCCCTGTTTAAAAGGCTGCAGAATTGCCTTTGGTGAGAACTGTTACAAAATGGCTGCCGTGCATGAACCAGGTGGGTGCCGTACATTGGGGGTGTTTGAGGTGAATCACTCCACACTAAATAAAAGCACTTTGAGAATTATCAGAGGCCCTATACATATATTCAATCCACCATCATCATTTTCATCGCCATCATCATCATCATCGTCGTCATTGTTGTCATTTTGTTTTACACTGCACATGAAACAGACCAGAGAATAAAGCAAGTTTCACAGTCATTAACACTTGAGCAAGGCACTGTTTCAGTATGTAAATGCAGCCGTATTAATGTATAATATGTTTAAATGTATATTATATATGTTGTCCTTGAGAAGGGCACCAGCAATTCAAACAAATAAAGCAGAGTCTTTTACCTTTGTATGAATGTTCAACCAGCCATTCATATACGTGTTAATACCATCTGTTTGTTCTGTGGATAACCCGCCATACTAGATGATAATCTCTTCTGTTGTATCGCTGCTTAAGGATATCCTCCTTGACACCTTACACACTGCACCCACGTTCATGGTCCAAAACAGGGTGTAGACTCACAGCATTTCAGTGATAGGCTAGAGTAGAATGTAATTTCAGCTTCAAATGATTCGGTCTTCAATAACAACTCCTCATCTTGCTGATGGACAGAAAGCATATGAATAAATGGATAAATAACAAGCCTTTAAAAGGACTGAAGTCCATTAAGTAATTTTGCATACAGGAAAAGATCTCTTCCGCAGTCTGCTCTGTGGCGCTTCTGGCGAGCTGAGAGTAAAGGTCGCCAGCGACAGTGAATGGCAGTTCAGAGGTTCACATTTCTTCCTTCTGACTCATTTGCAGTATGTCTGAAAAGGATTAAAGCACTGTGATTTTTTTTTTTTAATTTGTACTCCCCAAAGACACCCAGAGTGAATACACTCTTTCTGAAAACAAATGACCATGCACCAAAGGACTGATTTAAATCAGTGATTCAGCACGGCAGGGAAACAAAAGGGTGTGTGTGTAACTGACGGTGTTCTCGTGCTCCGCTTCACCTTGTACCGCGAGCTCTGAAAAGGTGTCTGCTCTGCGCCGCGGTTTTCCGAAACGCCGCCATGTCGCCGACAGCACCTGCACCACGGGGTGACGCTTTGACTCTCCTCAGACGCGGCCGCCGCAAGAGTCAGCGAGCGGGGCCTTATCCAAACAGCACCTGCTGCTGCGTCTCCAACTGACTCCTCACCACCGGGATTGGGGCGCTGGTGACGTGGCGGGTCTGTTCCCTCGGAACAGGTCAAAGGATGCACAGCCGCCAGGCCCAGAGTGCACAGACAGGACAATCACCCCATATGTCTGACTCAAGATCCCCTGGAGAGAGGCTTGGGCCCTTTTACATTACATTACATTATTGTCATTTAGCAGACAGTCTTATCCAGACCAACTTAGGTAGGTTACATTTTCACATAGTACCTATTTAAACAGCTGAGTGTTTACTGAGGCAACCAGCAACCTTGCGGTTATACGCCTGTTCCTTACCACTACACCACACTGCTGCCACTTGCCAGCAACACAGCCAGGCTGGTTTCAGAGCGTGTCCACTGGAGAGAGAGATCCAAGACAGACTGGAAGTAGGGGGCCATGGTGTGTAGTGAAACCATAAATGCAATTTTTAGTTTTTTTCGAGAAGGGAAACACCTCGGTCGGTGCACACAACACATAGCACAGTCAGTGCTGAGTGAAATTACTGAGTTAACTCCTCTGTGAATTCTGCCTCATGATCTTAAGAGTGGGGAAATTAAGAACCGTGTCAATATTAAAAAAGAGCACATTCGGCCAAAGGGCCAGTTATTTTTTAGGATACTCAAAGAGATTCTCCATAACCTATGACACACAATATTTCGCATCCATAAAATACTGCATTCCTTGCTTCACATACATTCCTTACAAGAGGAGTGACTTGTGCCATAAAAATAAATGGAAAGATTAAATTAATAACTATCAAAATGCACAATGGCCTGCCCTCGGTGTCATAAAGTGCTTTGACCCACTTACTTTCCGTGATTATCTGAATTAATGTGCTAGAACTCCCCCAAAGCCCCAACAACAAGAATGTGCCACAGCTTTTCTCTGTCCACCTCTCTCTCTTCCTGCCTTTTTTCTCTTGTTTTCCACTGGTCCATCTCTCTCCAACCTTTACTGTCTTCTACGCTGTCATTTCCTCTTCCTGTCATGTGCTGCCCTCTCACACACATTACTATCTCTCTCTTCTGTTCTCAGTCCTTCCCCTCCTTCTTTTCTTCCAATTTTCATCCATTTAACTCTCTGTACTTACCCTTTCCCTCCTTCTTCCTGTCTCTCCATCCCTTATTCTCTCTGTGATGATAACTGGCCAGTGCACTACACAAACAAAAGGACGAAACTTGACCAAAAAAAAACTAAAAAAAAATTAAAAAAAAAAAAAAAAAAAAACGACCTCAGCACACAGTCAACAGCAGAAGAAAAAAAAGTGAGTTCAAATATTGAAAAGGTGGAAATTGTAAAGACAAGGTTCCTATTAACAAACATTTAACAAACTGAAGAACAATTAACAGTTTCTAGGGGATAGGTGATACACTCTCTCCCTCTCTACATATCTCTTTCTCCCTTCCTATTGCCCCTCTCTCTCTCTCTCTTTCTCTCTTTCTCTCTCCTTTACATACTCCTCTTGAGCTCCTCTGGTCCCCTTCTTCTCCTGGGGGATTAATTGATAGTGAAAGATAATAAATCTTCCAATTACAAGTGCGGCCTCCCCTCACCCATTACTTAGGGGGAGTGACAGACCTGGGGTTCTGAGTTTAGTCAAAGCTCTGGCATCTCCAGAGTGGCAAGGTTAATATTTCTCCACCACTGTCTCCTCTGCCGGGCCGTGACTCATGCTGACAGAATGCTATTAATAGTGAGAGACGCGACCCTCGTTTTCTGGAGGGGAACCAAAAGTTTTCACGAACGAGTGGGCCACGAAAGCCGCCTCCATGTAGCCTGGGACGAGACACTCCACCTCCAATGCTTGGGAGTGTTAAGAGGGTTTGGGAGTGATAAGACTGTGCATGGGTTTGGCAGTCAGGCCTCAGCGTCCTTGGCACTGCCACCAAGTTTCATTTTTTTCCTAATTTTAACATGAAGGAGTAGGCCTACAGCCTTTCCAAAATGACCAATACAAATGCTCTATGCAGCCTTGGTTGGAAATGACCTATACAAAGGCTTGATCTTTCTGAAAATGGCCAGCTTGACTGAGTTGTCAACTTCTATATGCTGTTAGACAAGGCACACTTTGGCTGAGATATCGATCCATTTGGTAGCAAGAGCAAAAAAACAACGGTAGACATCCGGTTGCTGACATCAAATGTCTTCCCATGGTGACGTCAGCCCCATCACTCTTGCGCGAGTAGGAAAAATGAAATATTCATGTTTTTATCTCTTACTGAGCCAGTGTTGAACAAGTTTTGAACCGGAATAATGAAGCAGAGTAAGGTTAAATATCAGCATCATTGCTATGGCTGCCTGGTAGGAAGACAGCTGTAAGCAAATGGAGCTAAATCTAACAGTGGGCACTTGGGTTAAATAAGAGCAGAAGGGTCAGACCTGGGAGTCACTCTGTGTCAGTTAAGAATGGTTTACCCTAACCATGGCAGAGAATCATTCTCTTCTGAAAAGATGCAGCCAAGATCATGTCTAACTCCATCTTCAGCAATGAGGGAATAAACATATGCAGAAATTCATTTTTAATAGTTAATGTAAGGCATGCTACCGATGTGTGCTTCAGGATGCAATGGTGTCCACAGTCTCTGTTGAATGACACAGAAAACACTCGCAACACATGTTTCCTCCAGGATTCAGACTCGACGAGAACACGTTTCGCTTTTTTCGAGAGGCCTTAATGCAGTCATGACCCATAAATCTCATTAACTGGAGTGGAGAGGGAGAAAGCAGATCTTAAAATAGGCCTCCTTGCCTTTGTGTACACTCAACCTGCGCTCGGAAATATCTGTGAAATAGACTAATGATCACTCAGCGTGTCATTGAGGGTACCCTTCAACCCAGCTGTACCCTCTCTGCGCGGACGGAGAACGCATCCATATTCCATTAGCGTGACGCCATTCAGTTTCACACGAAGCAAAGTGCCCCGACCGCATCGGCCAGTCACTTACCGCGCAAAACTCGGCCGCGGATCTGGCTCATAGCGCTTCTCTAAACAACCCGCGATGCGCCGCTTATTATGCAGAAACCTATCGCATCTCCCGATCTTATCTCGCCCTACACCGACTCCTTGTAAATGTTGGGGTTTAAAAAAAAAAACCTCTGCATTATTCCTCCCTGTGCAATGTCTTTGAAGTAACTGTGAAATGCTCTTACTTCGGCGTCTTGGTATCAGTGAGTTATGGAGCCCAGGTGGAACATCACTTCAAAGGCTGATGCCGACGCCCCCCAAACCCCCCCCCCCCTCCCCTCTCTTCCCACGGGCAAACGGTTTCAAACAGCAGATGGTAGCAGCGTTCTCCTGGTGAACTCCAGACTGCTTAGATGTTCGGACATTCTGCTGCTGTCCTTGATGTTATAGCCCCCGCATGTCGAATTAAAGTTCTAGATCGGAGGCGTTTCTCTAAAGTGGTACTATGAATCTAGCCGTGATGCCTGTGGAGTTAATGGGTGTGTGTTTGTGTGTTTAATGACAAAATTATGGCATATGATTAAAAATCAACGTGAGAAATGGCCATTTCTTGATACTCTCTTGATACTTTGTCAATACTCTCTCACAGGGAGAACTTGCTGTCTCTTGATACTCTCTTTCTTGGAGTTAAATGTCAAGACAGGTGTGGTCAAACGGAAAGGATGCCACAGTCACACACACTGCTGAATAAGTGGGGTCTCATCCATCCCTCTCAGAGCGCATGTGGCTTCCCCGCCTGTTGGCTGCCTCAAACGGATGAAAATGGCTTCCATTACCCGCTCTCTCCTCCCATAAACCTCCTTGGTCCGAGAGATGGTCACACGGTGCAGCTTTTTATTCATTCAGGTCACAGACCTCAGCGTGTCTCTGTGGTAGAGCTGAGAGACTCCTGGGAAAAAACGGCGCTCAAACTCAGCGGGCCTAGCACTACCATGCCTGCTGGTATGTGTTCCAGCCTGCTGCACTTTCAGACACAAGTGCCATCAGGGGAGAAGGCTGAGAGAGTCTAGCTTTTTTTCTCTGTCATCATTGCCTGTTTGCAGCCAAGTGTGGAGTGGAGTTATAAACTGGACCATTTGATACCGTAAAAGGTCTGATGTTTGAACTCTGGGGGAGAGCGGCTTTTGCACCCTAGTGCAAAGCAGTTGACCTGAATTTGCTCCATGGTAATGCTGCACTATGAGCTATCATGTATATTGATCTGATCTGAATTACATGCTATGATATCACTTGCTTCATGGCATAGGCTGATGTGATTGGATGATCCATAATAAATTAACACCTGTCCATAATAAAAAATAAATAAATAAATAAACATGTCTTGTTGGACCATACCCATGTGCATCCAGTCATTCCATGTACCAGCATTATTAATAGATGAATAAAAGGTGGTAACATATATAATTAAACAACTTGAACAAATTTCAGGACACTGTCACCGAGGGAAAAAAAAAACCTTTTAGCATTTTTTTATTTAAAACTTTAAAACCATATTACCCATACAGCAAACTGTACAATTGAATTATTCACAGTGTGTTAAAAAGAAAATAATTCAATACCTTTCTATTTCTTTTAATACCCTTTTTGTATATATCATTTTTACTTTAACTTCAATTAGTCTAAGAGTGGTCAGCGCGTAACACATACAGTTACTAGGAAAACAAAATTGTTACAAAACATTACAAAAACTATATTCATAGAAATTCTGCATGTCCACAAAGTAAACCCTGGTCGGCACCAATATATTAATCTTATTGTTTGAGAGGTTTTTTGTCAAACGATAAAGCAGGTAACTGCAACCCCGAAATCAAATAAATAACCTTTAAACCACTGCAACTCATACCATTTTATGGAACTCTGTGGAACGCGGTTTATGTATATTTTTTACTGTGTTTTCTCTTTGATTTCATACAATTTTGTAAAATAACAGCACAGACATTTCCCAACAAAATATATGTTTTCCTCTTTTGCCCCGTAACTAGGTTTCATTTGAAAACCAAAACAAAATCTCCATCAGTAACTAATTTTGGACAATTCTGCAAGTAATATTGATTATTCCCATTGTCTCTGAATCATGTGTGGATTCTACCAGTGAGTTGAGTCCAAGAAAAAAAAACAGATACATGAGGGTTTCACATATCAAGATTAGCCACTAATCTTGGACTTTCTAATGTTATCACAGTGAGGAAAATCAATCCAGGGCTAGGACACATAAGTTTCCACATATCTGTGAATGGTTCTGCTGCAGCAGGCAGTGACCAGTGATTATCTATCTACTCTAACACAAGAGGGTACAGCAGCTCAGCAGAAACCAATCAAAAAATCTTCTATTGTCGGGGACTTCTAACATGGATATGCACACCTCATATAAATACATCAGGGGGTTAAATATTTCAGTCCTTTATAACCATTCACAATGTACTTATAACCCCTCCCCTGTCTAACAAGCCTATGGGCGGGGCCAGGTGGGACTGGGCGGGATCAGGAGGGGTAGGAGTCGTGATTCATGCACGGAAATCGGACCACGGTTGTCAACGTAGAGTTGAAAACCTTAAATCGTATGGCCATGGGTTCACTTTTCACGGCTACCAGAAGAGCTGAATACACGTGTTAGACATGGTGGTGCCACACATACATTAGGACATTCAAAGGAAAATAAATCATTTGTACGGATCTGCTATACTAAGAACAAAAAGAAAAAAAAAACAAAACAAAATATGTATTTACCAATATATGAAAGTATAATTTAGCAAAATAGCTTTTCATCTTTTATATATTATATTTGAAGAAGGGCATTTAAATTACAATGATCGTCAAGAACGTTTATACACTGGGATTCCACTGAATGAAGAGTCAGACAGGTGGATCGAAATTACGTCAGATGTACGTTTAGTTCGTATTCGGCATGTATGAAAAAAAGAATTCTTGATACTCAGCAAAACCTCACAGAGGCATTCTGCCTATAAAACCTACTATCCAGGCAGCTTCATAATTTGACTTTTAGCACCTAAAGGTCAGACACTAAAATTGCTCACCAGTATTACTTTAGGCCTGGACCAAATCAAAACTGACACGTATGTTTTAGACGCTAATCTCAAAGGGGGAAACGAAGTAATTCTGCTACCAGTAATATTTTAGTTCACACACAAAAAAAGTCCTATACTGCTACAGAAAAGTAAAGGTTGGAAATGAGATAGGCAAGCAGCACTGTCGATGTTTGGATTTGATCAAGGCCTTTTGGGTATCCTCAAGTATCTTCACCGAGGCAACCGGTTCATACAAATATTAGAACCGAGACAACTGTGCACTACACTTCATTATCCCGTCCCAAGGTAAAGGTTCACTGACAAATCAATTCTGCCATATGGAGTATTCTACAACGTCGTACAAAGGGTGCACGATTCAGTGTTTTCATTTTCCATTATTCAAACACTGTATGAATTTCACAGAATGCAAAAAAAAAAAAAAAAAATATCAAGGTCTTGTGTGTGACTTGATGCTTGCCTACAATGAGTCAGACTCATTTTTTTTTTTTTTTTACTAACACCCTGGCAGATTTTACATCATCCACAGAGACAACAAGCTAAAAGCAGTTCAGCTGCCACAAAGCTTTTAGATCAGCGCTTCAGAGTAAAAAAAAAAGCGAAATGGTGTGCTAGTGCCAAGGACATTCGGTGTACAGCCACACAATCCACAGAGGGGACTGGAGAAAGGCCGATGGAGAAAACAATGTCAGGACGTTCTCTGACGAATCTGAGTGTTCTGCGGCCGTGGCTCTCTGTCACTGACCCATTTTAAACAGACGACAGTCAATCTGACCAACGCTTGACCGTGAGCCCAGCTAAAGCGTAGGCTTCCGTTTCATGGCGCTGATGTTGCATCGCTGCGGTGTCATGGCAACGTCACTGGAATGCGATATGATAGCTAGGGAGATACATATAAATGGGTACATATGCAGCCTATTGGCAGTATTGAACTGTATTCACATGCAGGAAATGATTATGAATCGCTATGACTGAGACTTCCACACTGCAGGAAACTCTGCGGTGGATACAGGGTGAGTAATAACACAAGCTTCCATGCACAGGGTGTCTCAGCAAAAGGGATGCTCTTTCACTTACACTGATGAGAGGATGCAGGGGATGCAGAATTATGGCCAAATAAATGCAACTAGGGCAGATTCTGAGGCATGTCCAAAGAAATCAATAGCCGATCACATGTTTACAGCACACCTTTTAATTGGACCGCTCCGGGTCAGGACCTAGCCACAGCGGAGTGAGTGTGGCGCTCTCACGGGCTGGGAGCAGGCAGTGACATCACTGCTGCCCAGCTGGCGGCCTGGCCGCACGGCAGAGAGGATGCTGGGAGCAGAACAACAGGGATTTAGAGGCAGGTTTGTCCTCCCCCCGCACTCCGCTCTGTCTCCCCCCAGTCAGGCAGGGCACAGACACTGCCGGAGGTCCGCCTGCCCGTCGGCGGGGGGCTGGACGGTGACTTGGCAGACCAGCCAGGAGCGGTCAGACACTAGGGGGCAGAAGGCAGGGCAGGGATGAAAAATATCTCAGCAGACTGGGCATTTCTGGAAAGGGCTGAGAAACACACACACTGAGAATAAATATGGATAAACGGCATGCTGAGAAAGCAAGACATTGAGGGAAAAGTGGGATTGTTATTTTTGGGAGTGTTACATTTTTTTTTTCATTTTCAGCAGGGCCATGCCACGTTGTCTGTATTGAGAGGATAAATTAAGAGGATTATTCCAGAGAGGGCCATATCACCACATTTCAGGGCTTTAAGCCATTCAGATACACGCAGCATTTCTTGTTGGCAGAAAATGACGAGTTGTTAAAAGTAGATGAGGTTTACCGTGTTATTACCCAAAATCCTCTGCTAACAACCTCTACACATAATCCTGGGGAAATAGGCAGCTTTTCAGAGAGTGTCAAACACACTACATGTGAGTGACACCTAAATAAAAGAGTCCCAACACAACTTCAGGCACATCAAATGAATGAAGTAATTAAATTAACAATAACTTAAACTACTAACAAGAAATATAATAAAATTAAAATTAACCTCCTTCATTGCTTAATTAACTACTTAATGATATAAGGCCTTACATGAACGCTGGATGGAATCGAGGAATCAGACAAGGAAACCCTCCGATACACTGAAAAGAATAAAGGAAATAACTGAAAATAGCAGGTGTGAATGTTTCTTCTTTACTATAAGCAGTTTACGTACTCGCTAGGGTGTGAATGTGCTAAAAAAAAAGCTAATAACATCTTTAACTTCTTGTCCTAATTCACACTTTTAGAACACGATGTGTACTCATATTCAAAGGCTCACTCTATTTTGCGGACAGCTCTTTGGTAACCGATGTCAATTTGTTCTTCCTTTTGCTCAAGTCTACTGTAAATGTGTAGAAAATATCTGCTGGCAAATTATGCAGCAAAGCCCAAATTAATTCCTGTTTTATTTCTAGAAATAAAAAAAAGATTGTAACAACAAACAAAACTGGCACAATGGACAAAAAACTATTTGTTGCTCGAATCAGGGAAAAAAAAGCCTCTTCCTCTTTTAGACCGAATAGGTCACTGGCTTGAATGATGTCAACCCTGTCTGATTTGTGCATTCATTTTGTCAATTAGAGGAGATCTGCAAGCCCACTTTTGCCGCAGTGCTGCGTACCTGGCAGTTCTTACTGGGACGTTCCAGAGTTTTCTCAGACTGCAGATACCAAGCGTAAGTCCCTTGTATAAAACTGTGTCATGGTCCCAGCCATGTTTTTAATATCCTCATTTTCATCCACCAGAATGTCTTCCCTTGGCGTCCTCCACAGGACAAAGTACCTAAAAGTAGAAGTCTGCACAGCTTTTTGAGGTAACAGGTCATTTCCCCTCTGCCAAAGGACCTCTGCGTCTCAGAAAACAAAAAAAACAAAGAAAGAAAACAGTTCAGAACTTTGACTTTGAATGAATTCAATGTGCTATGTATGACGTTACTGCTTTCCCACTGAAACTCCGCCCCATTTCTGTCTGTCTTTTATTGCCATGCTTGGATAAGCTTCTTTTCCAATACATATATATATAATTTTTTTCCACTCCAAAAGTTTTCTTTAAAGTTGGGCCTTTTCTCTCGGTGGAGGGTTCCCAGGTTTCCATGGATACTTGGCGATGGTGAGTGGAACAATGGTATGTGTGTGTGTGAGTGTTTTGTGTGTGCGTATGTGCGTGTGTGTGTGTGTGTGTGTGTGTGTGTGTGTGTGTTACGCACGTAAACATCAGACTTGAGTACACATCGTTTGGAAATACTGGCTGAGTTGCGTCTCAGAAATGGCTCCGTTCTCGCTCTGGATTTGACTGCAGTGGGTTTTGTTGGTGTTGCCGTTGCCGGTCTGGCCGCCGCCTCCTCCGCCGCCGCCACCGTGGTTGTTGGACTCGGTTTCGTCTTGCCGCGGTTTGGTGAATCCCGTCGCCCCCGACCCGTCGCCCCGGTCTCTGAAGCCGCCCTCGGCGCTGGGTTCCGCCGGCCCTTGGCGAGCCGGAGCTTCCTGTCATGGGAACACAGGGGTCATGCCGGTGTTGCACGTCAGGTTGTCCTTCCCCGGTAGCCGCCGGTCGTTGAAGGTGTGCATGTTGATCACGGCGTCCGTCTTTACCATCACCGCCGGCTGCGGCTTGTGCTTCACCCGTCGCTCGCAGGTAAACGACAGCCTGATCTCTTCCGCCATGGCGCTGCAGAAGGACCTCTGAGGGGGGAGGAAGTTCGGGAAAAAAAAAGTTTACTTTAAATCCAGGCGGCGACAGCATGACAGCCAGCAGGAGGTGGAGGAGGACGGCCGGCGAGGTTAACCAAGCCGGCCGCCGCCACGTTGGCTGCGATTTTTCCGAGACGCCGAGTACACGGCGCCTCTGACGGCTGACAGCAAAGTCAAATCGCAGCACAACAACAACAGCCTGCCTGTGTCCTACAGAGACAGAGACGAGTGTGCTGCTGCCGTTTCTCTGCTGAGCTGCCAGAGGGAGATGCACACTGAGCCTCCTCCTCCTCAGCCAATGAAAAACACCCCTGCTTAGAGACTACCATAACGACCGAGCCCGAGGCATCCCAAAACTGAGTTGCCATGGCAGTCTGACACTAGCTATGACTAATAAAGGCTTAATCTTGCATGCTCCAGTTTGTAATTACGCTGATTAAAATAAAACAGAATGAATTTTACAATCAAATAGTGCGTAGGATGAGCTGAAGGGCTTTGGTGTACTCCGTTAAATGCGTTTATAGAGATCAGTAGGTGGGAGGGTGCACAATTGTGATGGTTTGCAGACAGGTGGCGATAAAAATAAATCCCCCCGCAAAAATAAAACTGACCGCGTTTTTACTTGCAATTTTATTTGGAGCGCAACTTATAAACTTGATTTGTTCATGTTAGCATTACAGCTTGACATGAAATGGTCTGTAGCAATCTGGGGAGCCACAAAACATATCAAATCAGTCTTTTTCCACTTGGCCAAAGGTATGGAAGGTGACTAATACCGAGAAATGATATCTTGAATTCGACTAAATTCTCTTTCACATAACCATCAGAGTTATTTGAGATTCTGTACGGAAAAACTAATCAAACTAAGGCAAGAAGCATGAGTTCCAACATGAATGTTAATGTTAAAATATTTCTTCTTGCACTTCACGCTTCCATGATGAGCCAATGAAAAAGAAAAAAAGTTTTAATCTATCACGAGCAGATGGCATATTCCCACCACCACCCTGGATTACAGTTTGACAAATTTAATTTTTTTTTGGCCAAAATGGGCCACGGCACACAGCGAGGTGGACTGGACAGTTGAGCGAAGAAGTCCTCACCTGCTCACGCTCCGCGGTCTTCCTCAGCTTGTAGATGAACTCCCCGATGGCCACAAAGACCGAGAGGACCAATCCGGCGGCCAGCACGATGAAGATCCCGCCCAGGTTCTGGATCCCCATTGGCCCAGCCTCCCGCCGCTCATCGTCCGAGCAGCCACTCCCGCTCCACCATTTCTCCTTCAGCATGTGTAGCCGGCCGTCCTCCAGAATGCTGAGGATGGCGATGGTGACCTTGTCTCTGTACGGAGAGCCTGCAGAAGACATCACGCGAAGTCAAGGCACGACACGACACAGGACAACCACGGGCCCACCCTTACCACGGCAGCGACCTCCAACACAACTACAACAGACTGGGAGGCTGAAGATATTTCATCAAAGAATTTGGCTGTAAACACTGAGTTTGCAACATGAAATGCACCACACAAAGGTTACATGCACGGGTAGGTGGCAGAACCTTGATTTGTATGAGGACCTTTATTTACTGCAGTGAAGATTACCTTTGCGCTCGTAGTATCCCACTGGGATATGCATCAGCTGACCATTAGAAATCATGAAAAAAGACACTCGAAATGCTGAGGAAAATGAGCCGTTTACACAACGGAACAATGGTGGCTTTCCTCATGCAGAAAGCTATTCTACAGAGCCCTAATAAACTATGATCCACTGTTCCAGCTGAAAATACGTGCAGATTCAGATGGGGATGGATTTCCTCAGCAGGAGGAGGAGGTCCTTACCCATAGGAGTGCCGATCCCGTAGCCCTTGCTGTCTATAGTGCCTCCGACCTTGGTCAGGTTGCAGTTCCTGCGGGTGACATACTCTATGGTGGTGGACTCCATCAGCAGGGCGTAGTCAGACTTCAGCACCCTCTGGATTCCCTCCTCGTTAGACTTCACCAGGGCTGTGTTCTGTTTGCTGCTCATGAAGGCCCACATCTTCTCGAAAGTGGAGACCTTAGATTTCTAGGGGAACAGACGGGGAGACAGGGAGAGTGAGAGGAGCTCGCAGGTGGTGAGGCCGGATTTGTGCCCCCACCACCCCCGCTCTGTACAGGCTGCTGCTGCTGCACTCTGCGGCTCGACGCGTACAAAAAGAACGCACGGGGGGGGGGGGGGTATGGTGGAAAGAGTATGCGAGAATCGCCTTTTCAGGACAGAATGGGCCAAAATCTGCAGCCACACTTCTGATGTTGTTGTTGTTGTTGTTGTTTTTGCGAAATGCAGGCTCTGCAACTTCCTGCAAATTTCTCAAGTCACACGTCAGGCAAATCTGTTTAAAGAGGGGATGTGTTTGTTTTTGTCACCATCTGCACTCGTATCCCTCTCTGAGGCACTGGGAGGGATACAAACGGTTCTGGGAAAATGATAAATACGCTGCGCATGACAGAAAAAAAAACGAGAGAAAAAAAAACAGCTCCTCTGTTTTCGGCGTACAGAGTCCCATACGTAATTTGCACACCCAGGAAATGAATTCCGCCGGGCGGCAGCCCCCCTGTTTACCCGTAGGCATGTTTGCAGGGAATGCTGGATGAGCAAGCACAGCTGGAGAGCGGCGGGACAAAGCGTGCATTATCATTTCCAGCCATGCAGCTCAGCTGTTTACACGCGGCGCCGGGAAAGCTAGGACCCCCGCGCCCGACGCCGGCTCCTTCACGAAAGGCCTTCGCGCAGACTCCCACAGCGCTTTCAGTCATTTTAGACCAAAAAAAAAAACATTTAAACACAGAGTCAGAGCTATGAGTACATGATTTTGTTATAAACAGGGAGCAGAAAAAATTCAGTATACAAAACTGTATGCTCATTTTTCCACCTTTTCAGCTTATTTACATAAAACCCTGGGCCAATGAGGTTGGTTCCCGGTACTGGAGATGGACAATCCAGACTGATTTAGAGATGCCTTTCGGCCAACACCTGATTGGCAGCGGGAACATCATGTGATTGAAATTCCCATCCAATCAGAGTAGCTCCAGCTGTTGTTTGTTGTCCCGGAGTCATTACGTGGGAATGAACCTGCGGACTGCCGGTGGACGCCGCTGCCCTGGATCCATCACACCACATTATCACACACTCTGACGCTGCTCTGTGCAGCAGCTGGGCCTCTGGGCTCAGGCCAAGCCTCGCAGGCTACGCTGTGACAGGGAGCCCACCAGGCAGAACCTTCGATAAATAAACCCAAAGAAAACGAAGGACTTGGGTGGTGCGTGCCGGAGACAGCAATTCACATGAGTTCTGTGACTGTCTTATGTCACATGAGTGGTTGTGATGAAATTGTGGAGCAGTGTCCGTGCCTAAATAGATAAAAAGAAACTGTAAATAGACCACAGACCACAAACCACCGCTTTCTGTTCTTGGCTGATAAAAGTGGAACCCAACATGGTCTTCTGCTGTTGTAGCCCATCCGCCTCAAGGTTCAACGTGTTGTGCATTCTGAGATGCTTTTGGTTGGTTATCTGAGTTACTGTAGCCTTTCTGTCAGCTTGAACCAGTCTGGCCATTCCCCGTTGACCTCTCTCATCAACAAGGTGTTTTCGTCCACAGAACTGCCACTCACTGGATATTTTTTTTTTTTTGGCACCATTCTAAGTAAACTCTAAAGACTGTTGTGCGTGAAAATCCCAGAAGATCAGCAGTTACAGAAATACTGAAACCAGCCTGCCTGGCACCAACAATCATGCCACAGTCAAAATCACTGAGATCACATTTTTCCCCCATTCTGATGGTTGATGTGAACATTAACTGAAGCTCCTGACCTGTATCTGCATGATTTTATGCATTGCACTGCTGCCACACGATTGGCTGATTAGATAATTGCATGAATAAGTAGGTGTACAAGTATTCTTAATAAAGTGCTCAATGAATATATGTCTGTCTATTAGCTTATTAACTATTAACTTATTAACTTCCTTATTACTGTGACAGAAATTCAATACCAATATCACATAATACCAATATCACATAATATCACATCAATGCTGACATGTGGATCAAAACTGATTTAATCATATTTTATATAATCACGCACACACACAAGTTTCAAATACATGCGTGAGTGCAGAAAAATGAGCAAATTCCTCAGCACACTGCCTCTGTCATGGAGATAGACTGCCTGACTTTGAAGTGTGGAGTAACAGCGTTCACAATGCACCGTTAACCTTGAGTACTTCATCTTTCTCTGCTTGTAATGCTGATTCCCTGTGTCAGACGCTATAATTGAAAGCGGAAAGGAGTTTGTTTGAACCGGAGACTATGAGAGAAGGAGTAGGCGATGCAACACCCCCCTGACTTTGACTGCTTTCAAGTGTCAACGCGCTCTTTTTTTTTTTGCTTGTTTTGTTTTCTTTTTTTCACCGAAGTGTTCCCGGGTCACTGCACATAATAACATAGTGTCATGGCATGAAGGAAAATATATATCCTTGTCTAAAAAGCCATTGTGTCAGGTTAATTGAGTCTTTCTGCGCAAGTGTTATTATTTGTGGTGTGATATTGTATTTCCCATTTGTACCAGAGAACCAGATTATGTACCTCTGCCAGTTCTGTAATTACTCAACTCTGACAAACATCAAGACAAAACCATGTGTTCTTTCTCTAAAAAATATTCAGTTGCTTATCCTGCAATAATACTTCAATGTGTGTATGTAACTTGATTTTAATTTGAGTTTTTCTGGGAGAGAAGTCATTTGATAAGGAACTTCAGGATTTTTAGGTACACACAAAGTAAATATAATTTAAAGGACTAATGTAGCCTATAACCTGTATCCTAACAATACAGCTTCACAGTGGACTGAAACAGATTACAGCAAAGGCGGAGTTGTCCAGTCTGAGGCTTTTGGCAGAACACATACTTAAAGATTACTAGAAAAAAAAGACTTTTTTTTTTATTTTGTGGATTTCTGCGTTCGGCCACATCTTTTCTGTTTGATTGGCTATTTGCCCAAAGCATAAAAATGGATTTGGTCCTATCCTTAGGGGCATATTCAAAATCCAGCCCTGCATGATGCTGTCCCACCTGGAGTGAGGCCAGTTAACCCCTGCTGTAAAGGTCTGCGTGAGGCAGTGAGGTTAGGGCCCAGGGAGAGAGCTGATCAGCCTAACATCCTTACCCTGAGCTACGGAGGAGTAGGGATGCTCTGAAAAAGGCTGCCTTTGAGAATCTGAATGAGAAGGAAGCCAAAACAAGAGAGGCCCCAAGGTTAACGCTGTTGAAAAGTGAGGCATCCCCTCCCTCCACAAAAAAAAACAACCCTCACCAGCAGCCAAGATCATCAACAATCCAAAGATCTCACAGCGCCACAGCCAATCAGCCTTGATGAGGTAATTACTGACACCTGTCTCTCTCTCAACTTGTCATCTTTTAATGGCGCAATCATATCTGCTTTCCAAAAAAAAGAGAGAGAAAACTCCTGTTGACTCTCTTCCGGCTTGTTGTTTTATGCGTCTGAGGACCGGAGTGTGGAACTGAGCTTGTCAAATGCTCCCTTGATGCGGAGAAGGGGCGGGTGGGCGAACAGCTGGTGTCAACAGGAACTCCACAGTCAGAGACGCGCAGATAACAAGACTTTCTCAGCTTTCTGCTTTCTTTTCTCTCTCTCTTTCTCTCTCTATCTATCTATCCCCCCCCCCTCTCTTTTTTTTCCAAACAAGTGCCCAGAAAGGCAAAAATCAAGACGCTGTTTTTGGGCTTCACACATTGCAAGACACACATTGCATCGCAAGCCTCCGCACATTGATCTGGCCTTGCATGTTGGAGCCACCCCCGTTCATCTGCGGCGGCGTGCTGAGCCGTAATCGCTGATTAGTAGGAAGGTCAAAATGTTGATTTGGCCTCGGCCGACATCTTGAACCTTCCTGGTGGCCTCTCCGTCGGCTTGGGACATCACTCATTTAGTTGAGCTCTGTGCAGCCTGACTAATGCACCCCCATGTTAATATTACAGGGATGCATCTGTCAGCTCACTTTGCAATGCTCACTTCACGTCTGGCCAAGGGGAGAGCCCGCCGCTGTTATTCTCTCTGCGGACATCACTCCCAGCGCTAGAGCTTCTAAGCAGTCGTGAAACATCAGGATCATCGGAAAAGCACTACAGGCAAGCGGGGAGGTCTGTCCTGAACGCGGCCAAGACTTTCAACAACAGCAACACACACATTTCTGAGCACAAAGGGGACTGAGGTCGACATTCTCTGGGTTGGGGGGGGGGGGGTGTATCAGTTTAGATCACTTTGAGACAATGATGACACTGACAATCCATGTTTCCAGACTGATTATTACTAGCTGCATTGTGGATACATTAGACTTCCACATATTCTCTTGTCCCGTATCAAGGGTGATTCAAGGAGAACCCTCAACAGTACATTACAGTGAAGGCCTGTTTTCCACATCTGCCATGGCTGTCTCTAAGCACTGGCTCACTGATCGAGGCTCTTGTGCTCAACGCCATCGCATCACGGAACCTTCTGTTGCTCTTGTTTTCACTTCATCCAAAGAATACGTGTAAAAAACATCTTTTGTAGAAATCTGCTGTCAAGCAGAAAACAGAAAAAAAGCCTGTACACATATGTTATTCCGCACCACAGCTGCATCTGAGGGAAAAAGTCAAAATAATAAAATAAAATAAAAAGCCTGCAGCCAAGCCGAAACTTGGAAATAAAAAAATCATTATGGAGGAAGACATCAAACGGCTCTGGAGAAGTCGGAGAGCTGGAGAATTTGCTTTTGCAGTGGGAATTAAGATCTAACTGGAAATAAAAAAAAGAGAGAACTCTTTTGTGAAATCATATTGATTTTTTTCTCTCTTTTTCTGCGCATACAGTGTATAGAAAGTTTTGAAAAGTTAACAAAAGTTGCAGTTGAACATCTTCACGTCTTTGCTCAGCCCAACAACCCACTCGACTTCCTCTATCAGTCTTATTTACCTCATACCAGCCAGTAATCAGGCTTTACTCCAACCACACAGAGCGGTGTCTGGAAGACAGATTGAGGGATTTGTGCTTTATTTTACCATATTTTTTGGCACAGATGGTATTGTTTGGCCAAAAAGGAGCGGCAGACAGCTGAAGTGGTGTTGTCACTTTAAAGAAGGTGGCTCACCTTAAAGAAGGTCATAGTGGCGCCGTCTTTGACCACACCGTACTCAATCTTGGTCTGCTTGGCCAGGTCGTCGGCCGAGTCCACAGGCGAGTCCATGCGCTCCACGGTGAGGAAGGCCGCCAGGTTGGCCGTGTAGGAGGAGATGATGATCAGGGTGAAGAACCACCAGATTCCACCAATGATCCTGGTGGACAAAGCTTTGGGCATCAGCTCAGAGCCTGCAGGAGTGAGGGAAGACAGAAACCAATTATTAATTATTAATAATTATTAAATATAAATGAAATCGTGACAACCACTGTCCAGAGACTGTCCTTTTAACATTGACGATGCAGAGCTACAGTGGTTAACACTTTGCAACAGGCTGCAGCTGCAATGGTTTCTGCTGTTTTGCATGTAAATATACTTATATGCTGCCAAGTAAAGCAGCTCATGGTCAATAAATATAATGGTTATGCTGTAAGACTGGCTATAAGTCCAAAGGAAACACATATAAATAGTAAAAGGACCTTTCTATTAACTACACTCTATTACTATACTATATTAGTTACATACTGTAGGCTCTATAACTATGTAACAATAGTGTAACTACATGCTATTACACTATAAGTACATAGTAATTATAAATAATGAGTTACAATAATAACAACACTGGTGTAGTGCAAGTGTATCCCAAAACACATTGAATTATTCCTACTGCTACAGCTAGCCCTCTCTACTTAAAAGAGAAAAGAGACAGATGTTAACTCTTCAGTACATGTGGATCTCCAGAGGGTTTTATTATTCCACTGTGAAAAGAGATAAGGAACTACCCTAAAATCAGCCCCCGCTCCAAGGTCATAAATTACATCCAACACAGTGCAAAACTTAACCCACATCAGATACATATATGCATGGCTGGAAAGAAAGTCCTGAAAAAATGAGCATTATATGATATGTATTTTGAATGAAATGGCTGAAGAAGAAAGATGGCTGTCCTTTTTCAAAGACTCAAAATCAATAAATCATGCAGAGGATGTGTCCAAAGAGATATTGGGTCAAAAGGAGAGAAACTCTGGGGGTGGAGTTGTTCGTATTGTCCTTGTGATGGCGTTGGAAAGAAGATATCCGAGCCATCTGGGGGGGGGGGACAACCAAATCCAGAACTGTGATGCATGGGCACAGTGATCCCAAACACCATCAGCTCCGCACCAACGAGCCCTTCTGTGAATGGACCAATTGTTCTGCACTCATAATTGCTCATAAACAAGATGGATGGTGTACATTTCCTAGCAGTCTTGCTCATGCCAAAAAAATACACTTAGGGAAGAGAAGAAAAATCAATAATGTAATGCCGGGGAGCCGGCAAGACACCACAGTTTGGAAAACAAATAGCCATCTAAGTCCCTGTGTCCTGCTTGTAATTGTCTGCATTTCGATATGGGTTCAGACATGTGAGGCTGAGCAGCGGCAGTGTTCGGGTCTGGCACCGAGGGCCGTGCGGATTATTGACTGATCTCGTTTACCCGGTCACACAGCTGCGGAGTGAAATTCGTTTCGAGGGCCAGCACAGGAATGCGAGGGTGACAATAACACATCCCTACAGAGAATAAGATCCTCCTGGTTAGTTGTCACCTCCATCTTATTTGCCGTGAAGAGGCTGAATCCATCAGAGAGGATGCACAAGGAAATTGCAGTTGGGAGATTGAACAGCATTACTTTTTCCCCAGGTGGAGAATGGGACCTATGCAGATAAAGCTGTAAAAAAATTCTATTTGTGTACCTTAAAAGAATAAGGTGCTACATCCATTTTTTAAAACTGAAAGGGGTTTTTGAAAGCTTGTGTTTATAAACCTTGCTGTCAGAACTGGTAACCCGTGACAAAAAATAGGCTTCCTTCCAATTAAAAGACTGCCACAAAGACAAAGAGGATGTGTTCACCTCTCTGCAGCACTTCCACTGAGCCTCTCACACAGTTCTCCCCCTGTGCCACAGCCTCCCCTTGTATACATCACACTTGCTTTAAAGAGGCCTGGTTTGACTGGGGATCTTGCGCGAATATCCATAGATAAATAAATTTTACTTTATTTATTTATCTATGGATATTCACGCAATATCCCTAACGCACCTTGCTCAGCTACTACGTTAACAGTATGATGCAATGTGTTTTTTTTTGTTTGTTTGTTTTGGTTCAACCTTCAGGTGAGGTGTCCTAATATTTTACCAGACCAGCCATCCGTCTTCATCTACTGCAGAAGTCATCTATCTTTTTTCTTGGTTTGTTTGATTTTTTTTTTTTTTTTTTTTTGCTCCATTGGCCTCAGGAATGCCCTCTGTTAAGAGTGTCCTGCTGTTCTCTCATGTTGGTACTGAAATGATTTATACACCCAATTTTGAAAAGTAACTTGGTCGTCGAAGGGGGGTGGGGGAGGGGCGGCATTCCCTGATCACCCCAGTGAGGGGTTTTTTTTCCTGCTGTGCCATTCTGACAAGTTATACTTACATGTCAGTGACCGCAGAGAGGCAATACCTACTGACACCTACTAAATATAATCCAACCCTGTTACCTGACCACGAGCTGTTGGGGGAGAGACCCAAGGACTCTGAGCCTGAAGGTTGCAAGTGAAACCCCAGTGATGTGTTGCTGTTACTGCCCTGAGGAGTCACAGTTACAGAGATTATGCAGGAATGTACATGGAAGTCAGGGTGAATTCACTGTAAAAGGGTGGGGCTGGGGGTGAAAGAGAGCATTCTTAAAAGTGATGTAAACATCAGCAAAGAGATAACCGCACAGCGGAGGGGAGTGAAGATGTGAGGAGTCAGGCCAGACGGTGAGGCGTAGAGTGGCAAAGCTTGTTAAGACAGCGATGAAAATGAAGACCATTTATAAGCGCAGGCAGGAGCTTTCAGGCTCGGGGAAGCATGCAAATATAATGCGTTTTCCAGCTTAGGGGAGCATGTCCAAAAAGTTCTGTACAGTAAAGCGACACTCAACAGAACAGAGCATGAGGTGAGGGGGAGAGTTATATAAGCAGATGAGATAAAGGCGTGTGTGTGTGTGTGTGTGTGTGTGTGTGTGTGTGTGTGTGACTGTGCATGTGTGAGACTGTGTGTGTGTGTGAGTGTGTGTGTGTGGGACTGTGTGTGTGTGTGTGTGTGACTGTGTGTGTGTGAGACTGTGTGTGTGAGACTGTGTGTGTGTGTGTGTGTGTGTGTGTGTGTGTGTGTGTGTGTGTGTGTGTGTGTGTGAGACTGTGTGTGTGTGTGTGTGTGTGTGACTGTGTGTGTGTGGGACTGTGTGTGTGTGTGTGTGTGTGTGTGTGTGTGTGTGTGTGTGTGTGTGTGTGTGTGTGTGTGTGTGTGTGTGTGTGTGTGTGACTGTGTGTGTGTGAGACTGTGTGTGTGTGTGTGTGTGTGAGACTGTGTGTGTGTGTGTGTGTGTGTGTGTGTGACTGTGTGTGTGTGGGACTGTGTGTGTGTGTGTGTGTGACTGTGTGTGTGTGTGTGTGTGTGACTGTGTGTGTGTGTGTGTGTGTGTGAGACTGTGTGTGTGTGTGTGTGTGTGTGTATATGTGTGTGTGTGTGTGTGTGTGTGTGTGTGCGTGTATGTGTGCGTGTATGTATATACATATATACACACTACACACAGCATACTGTGAGAGTGATGAAGGCCACAAGGCGCAATTATTGATTCGACTTGACCGTGAGGTCAACACTGGCAAGCATTCGATAAACCATGCAACAAGGCAGGACACTAAACTCTCAACATGCAGCAGATGATGGACATGCGGTGAGATGAACATCCCACAAGGCCCTAACCACAGTTTAGCCTGTGTTATGATATGAGCCTGCTAGCCTAGCACCTCCGCACCTCCAGTTTCTGAATCTACCCAGGGAATGGATGCACGCATGTAGCCCGAGCAAATTCTACACTCATTTGATTAGCTCTGCAAACAGCCTGAAAATGAAAAGGTTGTCAATGGGTACTACATATTGCTGCATGAAAAGGCTTGTCTGCGAGTAACTCTCTGCAGGTTTAGTATTGAGCAGTTCGACCTGCGAAAGCACCGCTTTCTCTGTAATATTATTATTTTTTTTCCAGCTTGTTTCCACAAGCGTGGCTACAGCTAAACTTCGGAGCTGCACAAAGCCTCATGTCCCTGGTGAGAATTATTAGCAGCGTTTCACATTCAGTCCTCCGTCTCCGCACAGAGCTCGAACACAGCACTGGAGGCTGGGAGTGCTTATTAATCTCCTGTAAATAATGAAAACATTCTCCATTTCCAGTCACTTTTCCCCGCGTCGCGGCAGAAGGCGGCGAGGCTTGCAGTGCTCTGTTTACGGCTTCCTGGCTTTTGTCTGTGGTACCGAATGCTTATTGGAGCGTTGTTCTGTGGTACCGAATGCGTATTGGAGCGTTGTTCTGTGGTACCGAATGCCTATTGGAGCGTTGTTCTGTGGTACCGAATGCTTATTGGAGCGTTGTTCTGTGGTACCGAATGCCTATTGGAGCATTGTTCTGTGGTACCGAATGCTTATTGGAGCGTTGTTCTGTGGTACCGAATGCTTATTGGAGCGTTGTTCTGTGGTACCGAATGCTTATTGGAGCGTTGTTCTGTGGTACCGAATGCTTATTGGAGCGTTGTTCTGTGGTACCGAATGCTTATTGGAGCATTGTTCTGTACACTGAAACAGCTGTTCTCAAGATAATGATATAGACATTTGTTCTTAGATAAGTGACACGTTCTTGATTGTTGAAGTGCTTTGTTGGTAAGGTTTTTTGTATGGCTGTACTGTTATTGTACACACCTCTGTATTACTCGGTGGTGCTTTTGTTCAAACGTGCTACGGACGTTTCGCGAATGCGCGCAGTTATTCATGCGGCCTTATTATGCAGTACGTATTGACGTACCTTTCTTTGTGAGTCGATCTGGATAAGTGCACCTGCTAAATGAATCCATGTGAATGAAAATGGAAGATGGAAACCATACATATGGCTATTAAACTATTTTAAAAAAATCCTGAATGAGGAATCTTACCTGAATGAGAATAATGGCAAACTGGCGGAATGCTGACGGTCTGATTCTGTGCTGTTGCGGCCCTATTACAATCACTAATGCACCTTTACTTCATAAATTATTCTTGATAACAGCATCTGCTAAGGGAATAAATGTAAATTCAAATGGAAACCATCAACAATATGAGTCTGCTCTGCGCAATGCTGTTAAGATAAAAAAAAAAAAAATACCCAGTAAAAAGTTATACTGTGGTTTTTTCCTATTTAATCAGGGGTATAAAAATACAGAGGGCACGGTAAAGACATACACATCCACACGTATAACTAAATGAGCAAAACACAGGGCTGACTTAATATGATGATTGTGTCACATGTCCTTGAGACAGAAGGCCGTATTGTTGACTGCTTAATATCACTGCCACTCTTCGTTTGCTAAACTGGGGCAGAGGGATAGCATGAAATGAAAATGCCCCCCCTTGTAGGTGTGCGGGTATCTCCTCTGCCAGAAGTGTCAGGGCTCCGCCTCCTTAGCTGTTGTGTTTTTGTTTTTTTTCTCCATGTGCTTTTGTTTTCCTTGTGTTCCAGCCCCGCCCCGCTCCCAGCCTGGTCCCCGCCCACCTGATTTCCTCATTACCTTCACCTGCCTGCCTGCTCACCTGCATCCCATCTCCTCATCACCCCAGCCCTTTATATTCCCCGTTTGTTTCTTGTCTCGTTGCTAGTTCGTTACAGCGTCTCTTTCCTGTTTCGTCCCCGCCGTTTTTTCCTGCCTGTTCGTTGATCCGGTTTCCGATTCTGTCTGCACCCGACCTTGGTTCTCTGCCTGCTGTTTTTGCCCTGTTTGCCTGATTGCCTGCTTGCCTGGTTCCTGACTCTGCCTGACTCCACGATCGCCTTCCCCGGAATTGCCCTCGGACTGCCTGCCTGGTTTAGACCCTGCCTGTTATCGTTTTCGCTACGCTGTCGTCTTCCTTAAAGAAAGTCGCACGGAACCTGAATCTTACGTGGTCCGCTCCTGAGTCCTCGCCTGAGCCGTGACAAGAAGACACTTCCTGTTTCAAACTGGAGCAAAAAAGGAGCCCGTGACCTTTCCTAAGCTAGCTTCTTGACCTCTCATCACATTCTGCCTTCTCCACCCCCTCAAGGCAAATTGCTACAAACTTTCCCCCTGATCAATGCAAAAGCTGGCGGCCCCAGAGTCCACTGCCCAGCCAAGCTCTCAGATGTCAGATGCCACAGGACAGATCAATTTACTGAAGGCCTAAGATGGTTCCATGGTTTGCAGCAAGCATTTTCATATCGAAAACTTCTTAAAGGACCATTGTTTGCTACAGGCAAATCCTGACCAAGCCCAGAGCTGAGATGGAGTGACCCAGAGGTTTCAGGGACTGCAGCTACTCCCTTGAGTGGCTTCCCTAAAGAAGCTCACCGTTAGAGCATAATTACCATGGTTAACTAGACAACGTGCTCCACGTGGGGGTGATGAGCTATAAGCTGTCAGCTGGAGGAGCAAGTGGATGGACAAGCAAATTCTAATGTAATATGTAATATCTATGGACAGCAGTATGCTGCAGTAGTACGGAGCAGGGCTCATAACCAAAAGGTTGCTGGTTCAAATCCCCACTGCAGCACTGCTGTTGTACCCTTGGGTAAGGTACTTAGCCCAGAATTGCCTCAGTAAATATCCAGCTGCATAAATGGATAAATGTGTGAACATTGTAACCTATGTAAGTCACTCTGGATAAGAGAGTGTCTGCTAAATGCCAATGTAATGTAATCTCTCCCGTGGCCTTCAGCACGTTCTCCACTCCGTTCAGCCGCACACAAAACGCGAGTCTGACCAGCCTCAAGCCGTGCCTCCGCTCATCTCATAAACGTGATAATCTGACATTTAAACTTGTCATTCAAATGTGGCCTAATTCATTTTTCTTTCCCCCTGTTGGTGTTAGACTGCTTGGCGAGGGGCTATATTCCGTTTCGGTGAGTTCCTCCTGCAGGTCAGAGCTGTGGAAGAGTCAGACGCCATTTTCACTATGTCGACATAAACACAGGTCCACTCACTCTCCGCTGTATGACGTTTCTGTGTGTTAAGGCTCACGGTTCAGAAACAGATTGAGCAAAGTGGTCTCTTTCAAAGATCAATAACTCGCCCCAATTCTCACACGTGCTGTGGCTCAGTCACGCAGTTTAATTTTTTTTTACTACTACTACAACTGTGGAATACATTAACTTAATCTATCTACAGAACAAGGGACTGCAAAAATAACTGCATGGAGGCACTTGGTGCTTCAAACCTGTTCTTTTTTTGACAAGATTATGAGCTAAGAACAGAGTTAATCAGCTGACAGTAGTTCTTTAAACACAATTTCCACACAGAAGATAATTATTACTTTATTATTAATTTATTAAATTAAATTTCCCTTCCAACTATCTTTTCATAAAACACAATTAGTAGTAGTATTAAGGGGGGGGGGAATTTGAAATCATACTTTGATGCACACAGCTCAAATATAAACCATTGTTTCAATTCTCGGCTCTTCTGGCAAATACAGATTGCTGTCTGTCCCCTCGTTAGGTGAAGTCGTCTGATTAACTTGTGCTCATGATGTCTGCGTAATGGAAACCCTTTTAAAAATAATTGCGACAAGAGATAAATATGCAGAAGCCAAGCTGGGGGAGCTTGAAAAATGAATAACAGCAAGTTGCCAGTGTGGAGAATTGAACGAGAACACGAATACCTTGGAGCCTCTTTGTTGTCTGTTTTGATAAAGCATTCTGGCTAATGCTGTTACCACCCCCCCCCCTCTCCAGATACACACACACACACACACACACCCATCCCTAATCGTGCGCCGTCGTTTGACTCCCGGGCTCTGCCTACACGAGCCGGGGTGGAGGAGATACCTAGCAGCTCGCGATGCCGGAGAGCTATCGTGCTTAATGAATTGTGCTCTGTATTTATTATCCTGCAGGCGGAGATACGACGCTCCGTCTCATCCAGCCCTCGGCTTTGTCTTGCTACACGAGGTTAAACATTTTATTACTTCGCCTTTCCGCTGACTTTATTATGCTGTAGCGTTTTGGGTGCCATTTGCATACGAGCGCCTTGGAAGAACGCAGCAGACAGCCGCGTTACTCCGGCATCCTCTTAACGCCTCCCCTTCCCCTTGCCCGTTTTCGGAGGCTGCCCGTGAACCAGGTGACAAAGACACAAAACTGGCGCCCAAACATTAAAATGCCTTTGAGAGCTCGGGAGTGTGGAGAGAGAAAACAACTCCGCCGTCGGTCTGTCAGAGCGAGAGAAGACAAAAAAAAAAAAAATGTACGGACACCAGCCACACAGAACTCTGGGTAAAAGCGGAAAAAAAAAAAAAAAAAACAGACAGACAATCTGTCGAGCTCGGGAAGGCGTGGGAGATGCTGACAACAGCACTGTTCTGAATCATGGGTTTTCAGCATAAGTTCTGAGGGAGACCCACAAGATGACAAATAAATGAAACAATTCCATTTGCACGGCGAGAGGCCATGTAGGTATTTGGCACTGATGAAATCTGGCAGCAAGAGGAGTTTACAGCATGGAACCTCGACCCAAACCCACGCTGACCCACACACCCGGCGCGTCGTGGGTTCGTGTCAACCTCCTGTCTAGCCAGATCTATGATTCACTCCCTTTGTCTTCAAAACAAAGGCGGACCTCTGGAGTCATGGTTGTTGTGTTTCTGGGAGGCAGAGGCTGTTGGTTTAGCCCCCCCCTCGGCCCCCCACCCCCCCACTCCACGCGATGCGTCTTTGACAGCTGACGCGTTTCTTCTTCAGCGTGCTCCCAGCGTAGGCCGGATGGTGACAACATCATTCTTTGTAATTCAAGTCTAAGCTCCACTTGTTCCTGACAGGCACGACGGCGTGTGATAAATAAATAAATAAATAAATAAATAAATAAACTGAATGGTAAAATGTGAAGTGATGAAGTGATGCTGCTGTCAGATGGGGGGGGGGGGGGGGATTGGGGTGCACGGTGGGCTGGCAGCGTCGATCGAGAGGCATGGAGAACGCAGCCGTGCCGGTCCGTACCTTGCTGCATGAGGGAACCGACGCCGAACCAGAAGCTGTTGAGCAGAGTGAAGTTGTTCTCCACCACGTCCGAGCCGGGGTTGCAGGGGTGGGCGTCGTACCACTCGTACGGACTGAATCTGAGCAGGAGAGGAAGCATTTGAAGGAAATCAGATTTTCGCCACATGTGAAATTAAAATATTAAGATTCATCCCCTGATCACAGTAAGAATCAACAGTTCAACATGAAGATGATTCAGATGATCCAAGCAAATATAGACATAGGATAGATCTGTGTTTTGCCATGAAAACCATTTATAATATAATTTATAATAAATAAATACAGTAATTTACATATATATATATATATATATATATATATATATATATATATATATATATATATATATAAATACATATATATTTAGCTCAATCTGTATATTGGAAATATGCTAATTATTGATAATTTGCCAACATGATAATATATTTCTGCTTTGAATTAATACATCTTAAATGTATCTTTTACATTAAATTACATCATTTAGCAGACACTCTTACCCAGAGCAAGTTACAAATAAGTGCATCACTGCAAGAGCAGACATTTTAAGGTATTACCAGAGGTCAGTAAGATACAAAGTTAAGTGCTAGGCTAGTGTGGAGCTTGTTTTTTTTTCAAACATAGCAATCAATAGGATAGATAGACATATATCCTATCGATTGCTATGTTCAAAAAAAAGTGTATCTGTAATATATTCCAGGGCTGAGCAACACTTTTCTCAGTACATTACATAATTCATTTTTGTATGGGCTACCAGTATTAGGCTTGATCATGACTCCAAATCTGAACCGCTTCAGTGAAAACGCGAATTGCGTAAGCTGGACACAGTGCATCTATCGTAGACAATCAAGTCAAACAATCAATCAAGACATGAGGGAACTAAGGAAATCACTTGGCATCAACCAAAAAAAAACCCCATTCAAAACCATGCAGAGACATCCTTATATGGTAGGGCATATTATTAGCCTGTTGTTTTGACAAGCCTGCAGATACGACCTTGACTGTAACTGTCTGTCAGCAGTGATCAGGCATCGGGCTGGATGAATGGAGACGTGAAAGCTTCTGCAGAATTCACACTTCAGTCTCCGCACTCCCAGAGTCTCTCTCTCTAAGATGTGCTTCTTGTGAGATATAAATACAGCTTTATGGGGTTGTGTGGTAGACATGAAAATGTCATTTGCGCGAACAGGTACAACATTAAAACAAACCAAAAACTGGGTCATCTTAACTGCGCCGGATGAGGATCAGTGTACGTTTAGCTGTTTTTTAAATTTATTTATTTATTTTTTTGCAAAGCACTCTTCTGAAGCAGTCAATCTAAAAGGCCAATGAAGAGATTTTAAAATGTGCTAAGTATCAGTGATTTCCTTTTCAAAAATTACTTTAAATAATTTTTTAAACATGATCAGATTATTCTAATTTATTCAGTCTGTTTTGCTGCCGGAGAAGGGAGAGGAAAGATCTTAGATCCTTCTTATCTGGATGTCAATCCCTGTGAAAGGAAAACAGTGCCTTCTTTCTTTTGTGACTCCGAAAGGTTGACACACGCACTGAAAATGTGCTATTTTAGAAAACGCTAACAGATGATGGAAAGACCTTCAGGCCTCTCCTTGCAGGTATTCAATCAAAGTTTATCAGAATATTGTTGTCTGAGCACTTTGATGCTGGCAAAATAACTCGTTTCAAAAGGGAAATTTGAGGACCCCATGCAGTGATGTGTTTTTTGTACACTTATTTTTGAATATATGCCACATATGCCATTATGCCACATAAACTGCAAAAATATGACTATACAGGTGACTGACTTCTGTCATATTTTGTACCAGCCAGCTTCTTCCTGTTTTCATTTTGAATGCAGAACATTTTGAATGTAGAACATTTTGAATGTGGAACATTTTGAATGCAGAACATTTTGAATGTAGAACATGGTGCCAGAATAAAAGACTACAACGTTTATAATATTTATCATCACACATCATACACTGGTCTATAAAACACTCCATGATATAAAATGGGAATAATTAGTATAATTATAATTACATATAATTATATATAATTATATATAATTTATACTGTACATAAATATATATAATTATAATAATAATAGTATTTCTAACTATCAGAACCACAACTGTGTCTCTGACTTCTGGAGAAGTGCAATATCTTGGACCTACCCCATACTATTTTACTATACCATTTAAAATATAATTTTAAACTATATTCAATCATTTCTATATACATTTTCAATGCATTTATAACATAATATATGATTTTTGCCCTTTTTGCACACAGTTTAAAATAACTGCACTACAAGTCCCACAATGCACCAAGGTGTGGCCAATGACAATTGGTGGTCAAGCACATCTTCACCATCATCACCCCAGTGACTTGCAGGTGCCTTATGAACCCATAGAGGGTGCCACAATGTTAACATGAGCAGACACTGACTGACAGAAACCCATCCTACCCCAGTGGAATGAAGCAAACAATCTATCAACTAATCAAAGTTTATTTGTTATAGTGCATATTTTACAGTCAAAAGGGAGAGGCCAATTGTGTTCCACCACAACAGACTCCCCATTCATTGTTGGTGAATGATGGAGGTCAGACTCGAACCCAGGTATGTGGAACTAGGACGGTAATGGACTTAATCACTGGGGACCAGTTTTTTTAAACATGGACATACAATAGTGTTCCTGCTGGTATGATGCAAATAACCTTGAGTATACAGTCACATACAGCCCACCAAGCTACACAGCCATAAATAACAGAACATAACATAAGATGTGGGGTAATTTCAGGAGGCTTTGTTGAGGAATATTCTGTGACTGAAAATCCGGTAATTGCAAGCGTGTTGAAGAGGTTTGAAAGTGAGAACACCTGTCTATCTTTCTGTCTGTCTGACAAAAGACAGCTAGACCAAAACATCGCCAATTTGCTTCTTGCAGAACATCGGTTTTCGTTCTTCTTAAGCAGCGAGTCGGGACCTTCCATCTGTTGTCAGAAGAAAAACTGAAAATAGCAAAGAGGGAGATTGACATGAGGACTCCCTGCCTCATATCTAGTGTTGTGCAGAGAGCCGATGAATGACAAACAAACTGGGGAAATTACAGGAAAAATCAAGCAGCGTCTTGTCAAAGCAGGGCTACGGGGGGGGGGGGGGGGGGGGGGGGGGATTGCGGGGGCTGCACAGACTCAGAACTGTGCAGAAAAACAGGTTCCTCCTCCACTGCAGTCCGCAGGCAGACTGTCAGTGTTCGTCCACAGTGCTGCAACGCTCTTGCAGTCGGGATCTTGAAACTTGAATCATGACCGAGCTAACCTTGACCACCTTGCCTACGTGCACTCATGAGTTGGAAAGGGTTCCATATCTAATGAACTGACTGCCAGCTAGGCAAACAGCATCCGAATTCTGGAGGACAGGTCATTGGTGATGCACACATCAGTGACCCTCTGTTGTCTCCACATGGAAACTGTGTACGCATGTGTCAGGGGCCTCCGCCATCTTTACAGGCATGGGTGACTGTTTCCATCTCGGGAGCGGGACAGAAAGGAACAGGAAGTGAGCATGCTGCTCCAGTTGTTGAACATTGTCTTCAGACGGACAGGTCAGACAGTTAAGCAGCGCTATTCTAGTTGTGAAAGCCGAAAGTGATAAAATTAAAACTGAGCATGTGATGCTGTAGCTGTACAGTACAGCCAGGGCAGCTGGGATATGATGTCTCACTGGCCAAAGAGGCTGAAGTCCTTTGAATGCTTTACTACGGTGCTACAGGATGAAGCAGAGAAATTAGGTTTTCCTTCCCCTTTACTTTTTATGAAACTCTGCATCCATTGTTGTTAAAACTCTGGCTGTTTAGGGAAATCTTGGCACAGACCATGGACTAATATGGCTTTGTTGAGCTACATATGGAATTGGCCATGCAGCACTGTGAGCCAGTGTTGTGTGTGACAAAGATTAGGAAAAATGCAGAGATGGAAAGCAAACCCAAGGCACCTTTTTAAATATATCTCTGTTGACTATTTATCTTTATCATGTGTGATTTCAGGTTCATTTGGATGGATATCCAAAATAAAAAATCACAGAGGCATTAAATGATTCAAATATATCCTCCACTGAAATTTCTAGACTTCTGCCTGCACCTTCAAAATAATGAGAAACAGGTAAAAATGTTTATACCGAACATGCAAGTTTCATTTAAGTCATGCCCACTTGAATAGAAGGAACAAATGTTGATGTGCTTCAGTATATCTCTGCATATGATATTGGGTTAATTCATGCCAAATTCACAACAGATAAATTAGAAACTCCCGTGTTAGAAACAAAGATCTATCCTTCTGCCAAACACGCTGACTGATCTCGGATCTGCAGACGGTTGCGGCCGATAAGTCATTATTTCAATTTGCACTGCTATCTTAATTAAAAAGAAGACTGTTCTGCTCCCTTTTTTCTGTTGGCAGCCAGATCCCGTCAAGCCACCTGATGGGGCGACTCCCTGAAATTGAAACTTGGCCAGCACCTCGGCATTCCCGGAGATAACACCAGAAAAAAAACCTCTATTATTCCACACTTGCTGGAGCGTCAGTGCTTATCCACAGCGGCGTGGTATTGGGGTCTTAAATTTTAATCTCTATTCCATTGCCCATTTTTATCTGCTAAATTTCAAATGTATATTTTCGAGGTTCCTGGGCAGTTTATTGAAGCATGGACCTCAGCAATTTCCCCCCATACTTACATCCTTAAAGCGATCCCCGGATTTCAGGGTACTGATAAGCCCTCCATACACAGCACAGGAGAGAGTTTTTTTCCACATTAAAAGCTCGACTGGCTATGATTTATTTTTTTCATTTTTCATGGTTCCGTGAGCCCTCTCGAGTGAGTTTAGCATAGCATTGACCCACGATGATGGCTTCAGCTATGACTATGGCAGTGAGAACCAGTCTAGCCTTTCAAAACAATATAATCTGCTGTCTTTTCCTTTGGAGACTGAAGATGTTTGTTGATGAGAAAATCAAGTGGCTCAAACAAAACTAACAATCACAGTTAGATTTCACATGTCAGTCAGCTTCACAGCATTTGATCACAGCTATACTTTGGAGGTTTTGGACAATGATTACTGCTAGAAATGAAGGAATAGCAAATTTTCTGCATGGAACATCATTTGTGCATCACTAGTCTTAACAAGAAATCATGATTTCCTCCCAGAAAACATGAATATTCCTAAACCACCTCTGTAATATTGCAACAAGTATGTAGATCACAGCATCGGCATAAAAATGTTCACGATAGTGATTATTATCTATTTTAGTAATTGCTTAGTCATGCAGTATTTACATGCATTTAAAATACCTATTAAAATGGTTATTATAACACTTGTGCTGCAGCTATTGCTAACTTTCTAAAGATCCACATCTAGAATGCAGAATACAGGCCCAATGACGTGCACCTTTGCACATTTCTGTAAAAAAAAAAAAAAACAGTTGGTGGAACTCAGATATGAGTTCCACTTTTTAATTATTCCACCTCCGGTAATGACATTTCTTATCAGAGGCTGATCAGACTCTCGTGCCCATGGTGTCTTCAAGCGCCCCTTTCCCTTGCCGTGATTAACTGGGGTGCTCAGCCACGTTTGGAGTGATTCCATATTTGTTGTTCTCCAGCACAACTTTGCAAACGTGTCTCAAAACAAAATAGGATCTGATGAGAACAGCTGCCTCCTCTCACACGTTTAAAAAAAGACGAAGAAGGAAAAAAAAGCCCCTCGAAGAGCGCTCGTTTCCTCTGAACTTCCCAAAGTGCCACTTCACCATCACTGCACTGGGGGGCGACAACAAAGACCCCCCCAGAGGGAGGAGACTGTGAACGGTCCCTGGGGGAGGGGGTGTTTCATGCAAATGGCCTTTCTCAAGTGAGAGCAGCAATCAGATGCAAAACAGGAACAAACCAGCAATTTCAATGACAAGAAACACTCAAATCAAAGTTAGCTCGTCTGAGGCGGAAATCTAGATGAACTCAGCTTGGCGCAATCGTGTGCATGATTGGTCTGATTTGTTTTCGCCTTTTATTCCTTTATTAATGTTCCAAAGGGCAACGGACGAAATGCATCACTCAAGTACCGACGCCCAGAATCACTGCACCTTATTCCCTGATTTACTTTCTAGCACCTTTTACATGCGCTGGCCCTGAAGCTCTAGCTGATGAAGGAGGCAAGGCCTAAAGAAAATCAACTGTGGTGAGAAATGACATTTCAGGGAATCAGGAATAAACTATCCACTACTCCTATTCAATGCATTCCAGCCAGCTCCATACAGAACTTTACTCTAGGAATTCTGGGGCCAGCTGGATGTCCTTGGATCATTGCTGTCTACAGTAATTACACACATCTGGTTTTCAGTCCAACTCATGTAGTAATTACTTAATTGGAGTTATTGATCTGATGGAAAGGTGAATCACCTGTCGATCCAGGTGGCAGTCAGCTGCTGGTTGAAGGGGACCTTTAAAGGAGGAGAATGGATCTCCAGGACCAGACTGGACTCAACTGCCATCAATAAAGGGTCCCTAGAGATGGTATCAGGTCTAATTCATAGTTCAGGTCTAATTAACCCCAGTTGCACTTACATAGAAAAGAGGACCCTTTCCTCACTACATGGATGCTGAGAGGGCCTCTGTCTCTCACTGTTCCTTAACCTTCGTCAACCTAATTGAAGCAAAGCAGCTTGACTGGATGCCTATAAACATTTTTCTTGTTCCAGAGATTGCAACAGCCACAACGTTTCTCAAGACATCCAGGTGGACGGTGGCTTGTGAGGGACATCTACAGCAGCAGCAATACCTCATCCGGCATTGAGACGCACATTCACTCCACTCACCTGGCAATGACGAAGAGCACACAGCTGACGCCCAGGTAAGCCAGCAGGATGTAGACCCAGATGTCGGGGGTCATGGGGTTGAGGAAGGAGAAGAAGCCGTTGTTGGTGCTGTTGGGCTTCCTGTAGAGGATGCTGATCCCTGTGTTCATGAAGGGCTTGGAGAAGTCGATGACCTTCTCCCGCAGGTAGGAAATGGTGAGTGGGGCCACTGCGAGGTCTGCTTTCTGCAGGAAACCGACAGATACAACGTAACCAAATGCGTGTCAGAGACCTCCACTCAGGAAGAGATGCTCTGGAGCACAGCATTTGTCCTGACGGTGTAAAACAGGTTCATTCATTCAACCTGCACCAGTCATTTCAGTCTGCCATGACAGATGCTGGGACCTCTCATATAACTGGCTGAACTCTTGTACCATATAAAGCACGCAGTATTTATGTTTACCTGTATGTCTGTGTGTGTGTGTGTGTGTGTGTGCGCACATGCGTGCATGCATGCATGTGTGTGATATAAATGTAAAGGTTGTGTATTAGCACAGAGTACTCAGTAAAAATACCCTTTTGCCTGTAGTTAATTTTGTTGCTTTACTTCGTTGGCCCTGTTTGGTGAGTACGGGTTAATCTTCCACTTCGGCAGTAAACGCAAGGCGGACGTACAGGCGGCCAGCGCCCCACTCTCCCTCGCTGTTATTTTTGTCATTCCAGAGCCCTTCATCGCAAGAGAAAGTGATAGACTCGATACAGTCACCCACCCCGCCGAGCAAAGCCTTATATTAGACTCTCTCTGAACATCTGAGATGATCCCTTCGAACAGTTTGTGCCGCAGAAAATCCTTTCATAAAAGACAAAACAAATCTGCTGCACGGCGGTAGCGGCCATCAAAGTTTCTAAAAGATTTGCCAGAGTCAGTCACAAAAAAGAAAACGCGCTCAAGAGCAGAGATACACTGTCAACCAAACAACAGACTGTAAAACATGCCTGATGCACCGATGATTGCACCTTTTTTGTTGTCTTCTGCATAACCATTTCTGCAGAGCCCTCTCAGAGTCAAACTACCGGGGAACGGTTTCCAAACTTCTGCAAAGTCGATTTCGGGAAGGTGGCTCAGACAGATTTCCAATTAGCCTACTTTCACTCTCCCCTCTATATTTATTAGAGCATGTTGGGGGGGGGGGGGGGGGGGTGGAAGTATTTTCCATGTGAATGGTACAGAGCTGCAATCTATCCACACGGGTGCAAAAAAAAAAAATCCCTCAGTATCTGGGCCTCTGAGTGCCCTAATGTCGCCGATAAGAAATAAGCTCCAGGCTCCATCAAGCGGCGACGGCGGCGGAGTCTGGCGGCGAAGGAACAGTTTCCCAATTATACATTTTGCTGCATATTTAGAAGGTCACCATTTACATGGCTTCACCTCCGCCTCTCTCTCTCGGGGGTCTGAATGGGAGGGTAATGAAACCAGCTGCTCCTCACGCTCGGGTGCCTCATTCCCTCACACGTCGGAGCCGTGCTGACTCAAAAATAAAAAAAATAAATAAGTACACAAATAAATAAATAAGAGGACAGAGCACCTTCCCTCCCCGTCAATGCAGCCGGGCGATTCCTGTCCGCTCACGGACTCTGGGGGTTTTGGAATGAGTTGGGGGGGGGGGGGGGGGGGGATATCACCACCACCCTAACACCACCCTCTGGCCCACACATCAGTCCACCGCATGCTCAACACGGAACAACGCGCTGGAAAAGAGGAAACCAATCTAGCATACAGAGTCGCCATTATGTCCTCATTAAATATTTACATTTACAGCCTGGATCCAATACCGCCCTGTCTTTATGGCGAGAAGTTATTACTCAACCCAATGATCTGCCTCTCCCCATCTCCCCCGGTGCATTGGGGGCCAGAGCAGAGAAACCTGGCTGTGTACACACGCACTACTGATGCGTCCCTTTGCCGAGCGGAGTAAACCCGGCGCTCACACGGGAAGCTGTGGCCGATCTATCAGAGACAGCGCCGCGTGGCTCTGCACCAATCCTGCCCTGCCAGGCCCAAACGGAGACAGCACAGTCTGCTCAGTCCCGGCTTGCCCGGCGCCGCAGCCCGAAATGGCGGACGCGGTTGGTGTGTGAGGCAGAGCGTGCCGTGCTGTGACCCCCCAAGCATCTGGGCACGTCTGTGGAGCGTGAATGCGACACTCACTTTGGCTACAGTGTTGGTTCACCCCTCTCCCAGTGCTCAGAGCTGCTCTATCCATGCTACATAACATTTCATGACTTAACAGTGACTCTTAGGCAGAGCAACCCACAAAGTATAAAAGTATAAAAGTACATTTAACAAAGTTACAGGAACAATATAACAAAACAGACCACATCTGAACAGGCGTCAATCCCTCACACAGTGCCGTGATATCCGGTGCTATTATAGTACTGCATAGCAATACAAAGATGTCAATGATGGATCAGTGGGGCTTCATTAACCCCAAAATGGAGGTGGAGCTACTGACAGACGCTTTAAACTGCACAGAAGCACATCACCACATCACCAAAGGAACTGAGTGTTTGTGGTGCTGGCGACATTCAGGGTGAGTAACTCGAGTGGTTTTTATGAGCTGAGTCTTGACTCATGAATAGGAAAACCACAATGCGAACACAATGTTTTATGGTACAGAAAGAACATTGAGATAATTTATTAACTTAGTAGATGAAACTACACGTTACTGTCCATGTAGCTTGTGATAGCAGAACTGGGAGTTCTTCCTCATAAACTCTCAACCCTCCTACTGCACATGTATGTCTGTGTGCATACAGACTTACTGAAAGTGGTCACTACAACAGATCATTTAGCTGATACCCTTACCCAGAGTGACCTACATAGGTTACAATTTTTACATGTTATCTATTTGTACAACTGGATGTTTACTGAGGCAGTTCTGGGTTAGGTGCCTGGCCCAAGGGTACAGTACCAGTGCCTCAGTGGGGAATCGAACCAGCAATCTTTTGGTTAGGAGCTCCGCTCCTCTCCGCTACACCACACTGCTCCTAACCACAATGCTATACTGTCACCCTGCTTGCAGTGGTCTGACAGACCACAGAGTGACTCCAGAGAGTAATCTGTGAGTGAAGTAAGAATAAACACTTGGTGTTGCTGAATATTTTAGTGGCTTAGACCAGCCAGTTGGATTCAAGATTCTCAGACAGAGGTAATGTCAGGTAATTTCTGGTTCATTCCTATAGAAACGAGGGAAACTTTCCAGTTTGGTATTGTGACCTTGATAAAACTTATACGTCACTGTTTGTTAGCTTCGATCATGAAGTCCCTCTACCCAGTTTTCTAACAGCAATGCACCATCTGCCAACTGCTCACGGTGAATTAATTTCACAGCAGGAAAGCAGCTTGGACAGCCATGAACATTAAGGTGCATCAAATAAACGTCTCACTAATTTCAACCAATTATAGTGTTTTGCTGTCGAGAACAAAGGACTTTGATCGGTTCCATCATCTCAGTGATTGGCAGAAGATAGTAGCTTCACCCATTATGTGGTTCATGAAGCCTCACTCTCGCACCTCTACAAATGATTCACACAGAGGAAACCAGCGTTAGCCATGTGAACAAAGAGGTCAGCTAATGGGGAACTGAAAGTATGATGGGGGAAAATGGGAGAGATGCACAGCAGGGGGAAACTGTGGAGACACAGAGAGACACGACAGTGAATGGATGCAAACCATCGAGACTTGCCTGCCATACGGTCTGTTGGGTTTGCAACCTTCCTGTTGTACTTCTTTTTTTGTGATCAACATTTTTTGTTTAATTTGGTGACTAAGAGGGGGGTTTAAAGAAAAGGAGGGAGAAAAAAGAGGGATCCTCTTTTAGGTCCACTTCTTAATTAAAGTAGCCTTTGGAAGAGAGGTCTAATGTGGAAATGGAAACTCTCTCTCCTACTTAATCTCTCTTTTTATATTCTGCAGCAGTGTGTGTGTGTGTGTGTGTGTGTGTGTGTGTGTGTGTGTGTGTGTGTGTGTGCGCATGTGTGTGAGCATGTGTGTAATAATGTATCACTAACATGCAAACTATTTCCTTCTCAATCTTAGTAGAAACAGACAATCAAATATTTAGCATAGATTTAATGCAACATTACAGCAGGCTGCCTAACAATCTACACACTGTAATTAACGCTAATTTTCAAATTATTATTGGTGCATGTGATATATTTGATTATCCAC
>NC_050592.1:2887500-2902500 GCF_013368585.1 Megalops cyprinoides
TAAATGCGGCCCCCACGGATCACCTTTGCAGGGCCCTTCTGCACCTCTCCATTGACTCAGATCATATGACTTCCTCCATTAAATGCCACTTAGGCTATTACAGCCTTGCAGTCTGGCCCAGCTCTGTCCCACAGAGGAGGGGACGCGGAGAGGGTGACCGCCGTGCCTCTCCGCAAATGCCAGCCGGCCGGCATCGTCGAGACGGGGACACGTTCTGCTTCGGTGGGACTTTATTCCAATAAAAAACCGGCATTTTCCCTTTCTCGAGGCTCTGAGGCGGTCTGTGTGAATGCAGCTCTGTTGCCTTGAAATATCTGGCTGCCATTATACTGTGAATCGCACGCAACACACGCAGTCAGGCGTGCCTCTCCCATGCACAGGCACACCATCTAACCACGTAAACAACGTTCTTTAAATATGTCACAACCACCTTTTTTGTTAAAAGCAGAAGAAGGCTTGCTGTTTTTAAGGACAACTTCGAAATACTACAATCAGGAGAGCGTGCGTTGAAGTATCGCAAAGCTATGCATATTACACATTCAGCCAGCTTTGCACGTACACTGTCGTTACAGGATACAGGCAGAAGGGATTTTTTTGTGCACTGGGAGTCCCTGGTAGTGAGGATGTGTTTCAGCCCTGCCATTCTTGAGGTGTGTGTCATTGGCCACAACAGAGAACACTGTGATCGAGAAGTGTGTTAATGGCCATGGCCGACACACCCGGAAGCTTCCATTTCCCACGCTCCCCCCCCCCGGGTGACGACACTCACGTGCTCCATCAGCTCCTTGACCATGCCGTTCCACTGGCCCTTCTCGTCCTGCGAGCCGTACTTGCCGTCCGGCACCAGGCGGATCTCGTAGGAGAAGCCCAGGATGTTGGCCAGCTCCTTCAGCAGGTCGATACAGAAGCCCTCGAAGCGGTCGTTGCCGGAGAGCGCCTTGTCAGACTTCTTAAACATGACATATGGCTCCTCCTGCACAGACAAAGCACATCAAATAGAAAGCAGCGCTGAGGTCACTTTTTCAATTTGTTCCCAGCACACCCTCCTAATTGGAGAAAAGTGATCTCCACTGATAACTCCCTGTAAGATATAAGAGGGGGTGACAGCTTCTCAGGCCCAGGGAACATTGTCTACAGTAGCTGCGCTCAACTATGCAAGGCTACGTTTGCTTGGAGTGAATTTCTGCTAAAGCTACACTTAATGTGGTTATGACTGCTTAATAAACTATTTATATGTATCATGTATATACATATTATTAGCATTTATTAACATGTACATTACTGATGTTTAATACAATTGTAATAAATGTTAATAAAGGTTTTACTTAGCATAAAATTTAAGAAGATTCCAGACAAGGTTCCTAATGTGCACCATTGTGGTGAGAATACATACAATATGGCAAAAATACACATCCTTACATGGATTTTCCTCAATCTGGCAACTCTGGCCACCTTCTGAATAAGACATTTTACTAACATTTAATGACAGTATGAACATAAAAAATGTACCTTTAATGATGTGTAATGCAGTTATTAATGCTTACATTATGGAACATTTATAAGTTCTCCATATTCAGGTGTTATTGTAAAAACGTACCATATGTGGTTATAAATGAAAGGGCAGTGAAAGCTTTATCTTCTATAAAATGTGATATATATGCTGTGTGAATCTGTATCATTGAAGTAGAAAATGAACTAAGCAGAAGTGACCCAGTTCCCTGCCAGCATTTTATTACAACAGCAAACACAATCTGTACTTATCACACGTGGTAGCAGTCATCATATTCAAATCCCAGCGATATATTAGCAGGAGAAACAGTGAAGCGCAGAAATGAGTAATGAGATGTCCACTGAAAGTTATGCATTTGGCTGCAAACATTTTTAAAAGCATCCAGTCAAGGTGCTCTTTGGGTTCAAAGTAAATCCAAAGTACGCAGTTGATTTGTTGATATGATGGAATTTCAAGTATAAAAAACAAATAATAATAAATACATGCGCATGCGCACACATACACACACACACACACACACACACACACATCATATACCACCCTTTTACATCAGTTCAAGTCCAGTGTACTCTCAATCCTGGACATTTATATGGCCCTATTTTTTTCATTAGTAAAGCAGAAACATATTTCCTAAAGTACCTGCCTATTGCCTGCACGCTGTGGCAGAAAGCCTTCATCAAGGCGTAGCCCTAAGATGACAGATAAGCAGCATGTACAGAGAAGTGGACATCTGACAGTTAGACAGCTAGTTTGCTGGAACCATTAATTTCAAGAGAGAAGTCACACTCTTGAGGTATCCAAGCCGCATGAGGTGAGAACATACATATATTTACTACCTTCAAAACATCAAAATTTATACATAAATGAAGAGATCAAAAGGGTGGACAGAAAACTGAATTTTGCATGCAGACCAGAGTGCATGGCACTTATGTTTCTCTGCAGTAGACGTTTCAGTCAGTCTCCACTTCTGACCAGCTCTGGTGTTCTGCCCACTGTGTTTCCCCAGAAAACTCAAATCACCACAGTATCCACATGCCTGGCTGCTAGGTAACCTATACTAGACGCTTCAGTGGTTTATCTGTCACCGTAAAAAAAACAACTGCACAGAGATGTTGCAAGAATGGATCTAATTCCTCATACACTTTCCTCTCATGTACAACCGTGCCCCCACACACCGTAAATCAAGGCACAGAAGCAGCTTCGACCACACTAGCAATGTCACCAAAACTGTATAGGAAGATGCTGCGCCCCCCCCCCCCCCCAAACCACCCCTCCCCCCCGACCTCTGTGCAATGACAAAGTGGGGGGGGGGGGGGTTGAGGTGGGGTGCGTTGGGGGATGTCGGGATGGGGGGATGGGTGGTTAGTGAGGTTTGTTATGGCCAGGGAGGCAGCGGCATTTATGCCTTTACAAGATAGCAGTATTTCCCCCCGGAGGCCGTTATGCACACCGTATAAACCCCTGATTCGAAACAGAGCACCGCCATCAAAATGAACATGCCCATAATGTAGCCTTCGGTGTCCCCACTGCACGTGACATGATGCTGTGGCGGAAAGGCACATCCTCAGCCCGAAGCAAACGATACGGGAGAACGGACGGAAGGGTGGACAGGGCGTAGGCACCACCTTGGGTTCCTGTTTTTGTTTTTCGGTTTTCTGCTATTTTTGTCTGGCCGCACTTGACGCTAATGGCTTTGGATAAGTGTCCCTTTGAAGGACCTGTGGACCCTGGGGTGTGTTTAAGACACTGTGGCCTACTTATCCATGGGCTATTACACCATTTATTACTTACAATGGCCAGCCATACAATTCATAAGCTCTTGGCCGGGTAATCGATTCCCTCCTCAAGGTGCCCTCTTCTTTATGTCTCTATTTTCCATGCCAGGCACTAAGCAATGTGGCCAGAGACATTTAAAGAGGGAAAAAAAACAAGTTGTGATAATATTTTTCTTTGCCTCTCTCTCTCCAAAACATATTTCACACCAGGAGAGATGGAGATGTTTTCCGGAGTCAGCTGGAAAGGGCCACTGTGTCAGGTCCATGTAATAGCATCCCAGATAGCATTTTTGAGTGGAAAACGTCCCAGATTTGGAAATCAATTTCGCCACTGTTTATGCCTCCTGTCCAGCTCTCCCGATGGCGAACGTCTTCAGAGGATATCATTTGCACGCCTTCCTCTAAGGGAACAAAACACATCTCAATTTGCTCCGGCTCTACCATTACGCCTGCCGCTGTGATCTGAGCAGGGCCTCCATTACAAAAGAATTATGTGGAAGAAGAATACAACCCCACCACTCCCACACACACACACGTTCGTCTTCTCCTGTCATTTTCTTACAACAGCGTGATAGAATACAGCAGCACAGTAGTTTTTCCACAAGCTTAAAACAGCGCAATACTTTGTGCCCCAGCCAAAATATTTCACCGAGGTCCCCCTCTCGGGATTGATAATTAAAAACCTGAGCGTCCCAGGGAAGCCGCCATTTCCCAGACACGATGCACTCTCTCCCGCTGTAGCGAGGGGAGGCCCTCGCTCCCTTCGCGCCACCTGTGAAATGCTGATATTTATTTGGCGGAATTGATCTGGCGGCAGGCGGTGGGGCTGCGAGGAAGCCCGAGATCATAATGTTTTCTTGGCACCTGGCTGAACCCGGGTTTCAGGCACCGCTGCGTGCGACCGATCTGCTCCCGCAACACTCAGGGACGGGCGAGTCGCTCCGAAACGCCCTTCACCGCCCTGCCCGCACGCTGCAGCTAATCACACTTGCAAAACAAGGGGTGCCTTTAAAGAGTACATTTTAATAACGCGTGGGATCTTCAGAGGTGGCACGGCGGAGCAGCTGAATGGAAAAGGAAACGGTGTAACACTTACATGCCGGGCTGCTTTAGGGCCCCGGGACACACAATACAACATCGTAAGCAAGTGCACTGAGATGCATGCAGTTAGTTTCTGTGGGACTGGTGGAGCCAGGTGTGACCAACAACCACAGTATGTGTTATCCTCTAAGAATGTAGCTACAATTACTACTGGAATTATTAGTTTTTTTGCTCTCTTCTTGATAGGTTTTAAAGTATAGGGCATAACCCTGGGACGTCACCCCTGAAAAATCATTCATTCTACATTCACTGTTAACAAACTGCCCAGCGACTTATAGCATCTTATAACGCTTCTATTACTCCGTGGGAGGATCTGTTAAACACTGGTGTTCGTGCCATAGCTCAGTAAGATCTGTATCGTCCAGTTCTACCCAACACGTGTGCTTCACCTTGGTGTGGTTCTACTGGAATCAGTTCACCTGAATCGGCAGCTGTTGCTTGCGGATTACATTGTTGAATGGTCATTTTACATTGGCTGGTGACACGCTGTCTTGTAAGCTTAGCTTGTGAAACCCGACACCGAACGAGCACGATTCTGGACACAATTTTATGACATACCAGGAGCAGAAACTCCAGTTTATAGGCGCCCGCTAGAGCAATTATCAAAGCTCACAAACAGCCGGCACTATGACATTGAGCCACAGTTCAATTTCAACCTGCATGCTCTGAGTTTCAACAATAATCGCAGCAAGCTCATTGCAGCAGGTATCAGGGCGAAAATCGAACCCTGCCCTCAAGGACACCTATACCTATATATGCCTTTACTAGCTGTCATAATTAGATCTCACCTCCTCTGACACTCCCATTTTACAGATGAAATATCTACCTTGGTTCAAAAATAGAGGTGGGAGGAGAACAGTGCAGAGAAATGACTTAAACTCAGGACTAATACAGAACGTGGATCAAAGCTGCAATGTGCTAACAGTCTTTGCTTTCAAACAATCAAACAAATAATGACAACTGACAGTCGGCATTCCACCATATGGCTTGGATACCATACCTCTGCAGGCGATGCCTTTGTGAAAGCTATCCTCGCACACAGCACCAACTTCCTCCATTGCTTCGGATCATAATTAAAACGTACTATAACACAAATTCACATTGTATGAATACATTACGTGGGTTTAGACAGAAACTGAGAGCCAGTTAGCTCTACAGAAAACTTGGTACAAGTTGTCCAATTATCTCGATCAAAAACTTTTCATATTGAGGGGAAAAAAGACATTGCCATCTGTTCTCAGCCTTCTAGCTCCTGAAATTCCCCAAGGTTTGGATTTAAATCAAAGCGTTCAGCAGAGTTTAAACCTGTTTCTCTGTCTGTGGCTGCATGGCTGTGTGTATATAAAAAGGTGGGTTGACTGAAGGCCTTTCGAGCCGGTCACAGCTAATGGAGTGAAGGCAATTAATGCACAATGGAGACCACATTAATATCTTAATCTGTGTTTTCGATGCCAGAGGCCATCACTATAAAAGTGTTCACTTTTTGCCTTATTGATGCGGCAGTGAAATGTTTGATGTGATGTCATTAAGCTGGCTGCATCTACAGTGTTAATCATTTAAAGCTCGGGAGATCAGTATGGCTGTTTTTCCAACCACCTAAAGATGCATAACAGATACCGGTAAAATTCAAATAATAATAATAATAAGAATGACAACATCTCAACAGCTATGGAATACAACACAAAATATGTACTGTGAAAAGCCATTTGGTGCCCAGAACGATATATTTGAGTGCTGTCTGAGTGGCTTGTGTATAATGGAACTAGCCCTCATCAAAAATGGAGAGCCAGGAGTGCCTGATGCATTTGCTGGAAGGGTATTCCTGGCCTTTGTCTTTGTGTTATGATATGAATCTCCCCCCAAACCCTCAGGTATTTTTTTTTTACTTTCTATCTCTGAAAAGAGTATGTTCCTCCTCTTCTTTGGCACCAAGGAAACACTGATTACATCCCTTCTAGTCTTCCCTTGGTAATAATTGCAGCCTTGCATTTCTATCTTACTTAATGACAGTGTTTAATGTTGTTGATAACTCGTGTTCCCGTCCAAAATTGGCCCGAGGGGGCTGTTCGTTGTCAGCGCCCCTGTGACAGCCCCACAAAAAAAAACCACTACCCTGTCGGTGACAGCCTTAAATACAGGCCTCGGATGCCAGGAAATGGAGGCTGAGCTTTGGGATGAAACACCTGTTTATTTCCAGTCCTGTAATTAATGGCGTTTTCTGGCATCTTCCTTCATGCGGCTCTGACCTAACAAACCGCACAGGGCTCCACGCCGTGTTCCTCATGCAACATTTTTTTTTTTCGCTTCCTGTAAATATCTACCACCCACAAGGAAGTGATCTGAAATAAACAAGACTTTCAATATTGCATCCCGCGACGCTTCTGCACCTTGGTATTACCAAGATTCTAATTTACAGAGCAATTTGCCCAGGCAGAATTCACCTCCTCCAAGTGACCTGGTGGAAATGTTATTTCAGATTTCTTGGAAGCTTGGCTGTGTTTAAAAGAAAAACCTGAACCACACAGCTATCACGTGCAGTGTTTATACTGATCTGAGAACGTTTTAGATGCTTGTTTTTTTTTTCCTTAGGCTATACTTATCACCTCTTTGGGGGTAATCAGTCACTGCCCATAGTGCCTCTAGTGGTAAGCTATTGTTACTGCAGGAGCTGCTCAATCAGGAAGTGAGCGAGTGAGCAAGAATGAGTGAGTGAGTGTGGATATGTTCCTGTCCCAGGCAAAAAAATTGCCCATTTTAGAAGCCATATTGCTCAACAAACTTCAGGGTTCAATAGGCCTTATGACTGAAATGTAGAAGAAACAATGCCGGTTGTTTAACGGTGAGCACCGATTTACCTGTCATAACTCATAAACGAAACAACAAACAAATAAGATACGCTAGTGGGGGTAGCACGATGTAGCACACTACAGCACAGCATAGCATAACATAGCATAGCATAGCACAGAATAGTATAGCATAGCATACCATAGCACAAAATAGTTTAGTATAACATAGTATAGCACAGAATAGTATAGTATGGAATAGTATAGCACAGTACAGCCAGACTGTCTTTCTGATATGCTCACCCACAGCTGCAGTATCACTAAAGTACTTCACAATGGATCTATTCAGCTAAGCCTGGAACTATCTGAACTGCTGGTTAACATTTTCCCTCCAAAGCTAACCGAAGGCAAGGAGGAAGGAGGTGTGCAGACTAGACCCTTTGTCTCTGAGGACCAGGCCGAGCGGACGAGCCTTCCTTACCAGTATTGTGGTGATGACCAGGGAGCGGTTGGAGAGCGAGTCGGTGATGTTCATCCCTTTCCTCTTGGGGATCTCTGTGATGTTGAGGCCCCCGGACGCACTCCACTTCCCCACCTGCAGAAGGTTAAAAACACATTACCGCTCCGCTCTCTGCAGTGCGGCTGACCCTGACTCCGGCAAAAAACTCCCCGCCACCCCCCCCCCCCCCCCAGCATTAGCGAATGATGGCTTTCGCATCCAACAGCATTAGCTGATTGGCTGTCACCTTTTACCATACGTATGGCGGCTTTGCATTGCTGAGTATCGGGTTCGCTGTATAAGGTCCACTATGTCATTAAGTAGAAGGTCTCCTACATCACTGGGGAAGAGGTCCACCGCCTCCTGATGCAAGATGTGCTTAAACCCAGGAACCTAGTAACCTTCAGTTTTATACTCCAACAATGTCATAAGAAGTGCTATCCACTACACATTCAGTGGCTACATACTTCAGGGTACCTGATTTTGATCTCTCAAAGTTGGCCTTCATTATTTCTGATCTATTTCATCTATTTCCACCGAATTGTGGTTGTGCATTTCTCCCTTGAATGAGATGGCAAAAAGGTTAGCTTGAGTCACTGGCTGGAGAAATCCCAAAGGTCTGTAGGCTTATAGATTGTGATCCTGTCTGTTGAGCGCTGCCTGTGAATACCTGAGAAATATCATAAAGCGCATATTATTTTTCTCATTGACTGGACCTCCCCTGTACCATATGCAAATAATTGATGGCTTTGTTTCATTTGGGTTTCTCCTACGGATGTGAGTTTACAAGGCTGAATGATGAACACATGCTTACATCGGGCACTCTTTTAAATGCATAACAAACGACTTGGCTCGTTTACAGCATCAGGGCTATGTAGCATCCTTAATGTGACAGCACATAAAGACATGTATGCTAATTATCACCTTTCAGATTCAATCATTCAGGGATGGGTCACTGTGTGAAGGAGAGGCCCTTCACAGTGAATGTTTTCATCTGACGTGCGAGTCTCAGTCATTTACAGTACAAGCCAATATGCAGCTGCATGGCTTTGGTTTGGCCTGTGAATCCCGTGTGATTATCAGCTTTATTTACATACACATGCATATGAAATATGATTGAGGATGTTGCGCAAAGGCCTCAAAACAAGAAAAATAATCAGTGATATTTACAAACCAGAATGCAAAGCTCCCCATCCAGTTAAGGACATTTTTTGGAGATGAAAAAAAAAAAATATCCTTGGAGTCAGGGCAGGCAGACAACTTACCTTTATCTGAAAATTTGAAATTGCATCTGATTGTTTTTGTACTATTATTTAATTAAAGAGCACTCATTAGTAGCTAACTCCATTTTCCATGACCACATGAGATGTGGTTGCTCTGCATACGGTCACTTTGCAGCGAATAATTCTAGGCGTAATAACAACAAAAACATGTCTCCAATGTGTGTGTTTTTACAAAAGTATTTAAAGTAGCCCGATCAATATGTTCACATTAAATGAGTTAATATCGAATCCACAAAGGCACTGCCACAACACAACTAAGTAAAAAGGAATGAGCCACTGATGTGAGAAGCTTCATAAAATTGGTAATTTGGTTAATCACGAAAAATAGGTTCACGGCCGTTTCTAACCGTTTCTAACAGTTGTTCCATGCCTTCCCGCTTTGATTCCCGCCAGCTGCCACTGACAAATGCATAATTTCTCATGCACTATGAATATGCACTGTTTTCTGGGGCGAATGCACTGAAAATCAGCAGAGATTTTTGAAATGAGATTCATTAGGCATTCCATTGAATTTACCACATTACGCGCATGTTTCGCATTCGTACAGAAGTGGCGCGGTCTCTCAAACGCAGTCTCAGTTCACTTTCCTCAGCAAAATACATCATTTTATAAATTCAGCAGCACAATAAGGCTCAATAGATCTTTTTTTAAACTGAGCTAAAGCCGCCCTTCTGTGCTTTTGCTGCAAATTGGAATATTCATGTAGTCCTTTCATTCTATCTAGCGAAATCACGACACTGAAGTGCATTTAAGATGTGCGTATTGATATCTCATGAATATTTATTTTACGCAGTGATCACTGATCATCTGCTCTATTGAAACGTTGCCCTCTTCCTTAAGTAAGGCTCTCCCTTAAGCCCGCGTCTGTTGGCATTATATACAGACGTCAAACACTTCACACCGCATATCTCATTAGACAATAAAACAAATTCAGCGGCTTCTGACTTCTTCCATCGCCGGGTCAGCAGCAAACTGATACACAGTGATCACTTGATATTACTCCTTTGTCTTTGTTATTTGAGAAATATTCGATTTAAAAAAATGAGACTATCATGGAAGACAGTAATGCAGAACATGGGTACTGACTAGTCTGTAATATCTCAGGGTAAATACAGTGGCACTGAGGTACATATATTTTTATGCCAGTACTGCATCTGTGCATATAACATGTAGGGTCTAACATAATGTTTATGTCAAGCTCCTTTTAATATTAGGTCATTTTAACCGTCATTTTAATTCAACTGTTCTTTCTGCTATTTTTAGAAACTTTAGTGATTGTAGAAAAATAATTTTACATACCACCATTATCATATGTAGCACTATCTCTTATGTTATATTTGTAGCACTTTTTTGCCTAGGTAGTTTAGCAGAACTTTATTGTCCCAGTGACTGTATTTGATATGTATCCTTATATTAGATTAGCTCTGTCTCGCTACACTGACCTTGTGCTCAGCTTCAGCACTATCTGCATTGTATGACCTGTACACATCTTGCCCTTGTGCCTGTTGTTTGCCCACTATATGCATTTTTGTACATCACTTTAGATAAAAGCTATAAAAATGCTAAATGAATACATGTCAACGTAAATGTATTCCTATATCAGCCGCAGAAAGTCTCATCCACATGATGTTGCAAATATATACATAGAGTGAAGTGAAGTGAAGTTACCTACAGTATAACACTGTGAAAACTGCGGCTTTCTTTTCCAAGACTTCAGAATTACCTGCTCTGCATAACTACTCTTATTAATTTGCTGTGACAGCTGGCAATGCACAAATGTGGAAGGCGGAGAACACACCTTTAAACTGATCATTGTCCCAGAACCAGTTTTTTTCCTAATTAGCCTGCTTTCCCATTTTAGCAAGTAACACCAATCATTAGCTAATTCCCGTTCCTTCACCTGTGTCCAATGCAGCCACACTACCTCCAAAATTGAAGCAATTAAGACAGAGCTGCTTACTTGGGGGAAAAAAACAAACTGACTGTTACAAAGGTTTCAGAGAATAGATGAGCTAAAAGCCAATTCCTCTTCTTTGTGCTATAAATGAACTGATTTCACACAGAGAGCATCAAAGCTCATACACCATACTGGATGCAGCCAAGTAAAAAGGCATAAACTGCGGAATGAGTCCTTTGTGTTTGAAGTGGCAGAACTGCTAATGGTACAAAACAATCAAGAATTACTTCCAAATGTTTATCAAGTTCAGGTGAATCCTCAGACTCCCCTGTGGCCAGGACTGCAGAACCGCCACCTTTAAACTGGGAGTTTACCTCTGCACTGACCGAAACACCAACGAGTACACCTCTTCTGCTAGCTCTGTTAGCAAAGTGTGACTCGGCCGGAATACATGTAAATAATGCAATTTTCAAACGCATTTCAAAGGAATGAGAATGGCCTCCTTATGACTCATTCAAAATATGTGTAAAGAATGTGTATTTTATGAAGAAGGAAGAGGAATGAGTGTGCTACCTAATAGAGGAAGGCCAGCACAACGGTAACACTGAGACCTGTCTGAACGAACGTCAGCCTCTTTCATTCATTCAGATGTAGACTACCTGCTTGATGGGGGTGAGGGGTGTAAAGGTTTTGTAACTATGGATGTAAATGGACCACAGGGCTGCAGAGCGGAAGCCCGGGCGGAACACCGTACCCTTGAACAAGGTGTTTAACCTTAATTGCTACAGTAAGGCCTGCTTTCACTACACGTTTGTCTTTCACTCTTTCACCTTGACTACAAGTAAAGGCAAGTGTGTTTTTTTTTTACAAAACAAAGGCAAGGTCTTCTCAGTAGTAACAGCATATTTTCATTCATTTTCAGCGATCGCTGAGCTCACTTGTACCCTGTTTTAAAAGAAAAAGAGTTAAGGACAAACATGGTTTGAAACAAAGCTTAAGGGTCTGGGTTTGAAATTTGAGAAATTTGAAAAATTTAAAGCAAAACACACTGTTTATAAAACTGTATAAGCACTTAAGGGTCTGGGTGCAAACATGTACACTACGCAAACTAATGCTTTGGACTAGGACTTCTGTTTAGTAAATGCATGCAATGAACATTTTTTTTAAAGCAAATTTAAAGCAAAACACACTGTTTATAAAACTGTAAAAACACTTGTTGAAATTTCTTAATTCAACTGTTCAAGGATGCAATTAAAGGTACAGTCTCCCTGTCTGACTAATATATTTGCAGTGTGTGTGTGTGTGTGTGTGTGTGTGTGTGTGTGCATGTGTGCGTGGCATATATCAACTTCCAACAGACTTAAAAATTCATACAGTTTGTAATTATTTTATACATTGCAAACCTGAATCAGCATACATATTGTGGAATAGTGAGAGGAAATGTGATTCTTGTGTCTCGCAGTGTGACCCTGTGTGTATTTTTCTAGGCTGCTGTGTGTGACAGACTGAGACTGAGGTTCTGGCTATACCCACAAGGCCTAAGTTTGAGTGACATTACCATCTGCAATTTTCCCCTGCAATTTCTGTGTGTTTTTTGCAAGCTATTTCCCACTTACCACAATTGCATGAATGCATACACAAGTTCATTGCTTCTGAGTTTTTTTTTTTTAACTCTGATAACTTTTAACCCATTTACAATGAAAAGGACGATATCTCAGATGGTATTGAGGAGGATACTTCAATGGATAATATTTTGCAAAAGCCTTTTTTTCCCATTTCTTTTGATGTGTGCACAGATTTTCTGAACTGTAAGTGAGTCTCTGCGCAAAGTGGATCTCTGAGTCTAATATATCAATACCAATCTTATGAATTGTAAGCAATCAAAGGAGCTGCCTCTGTTGTGAATAAACCCGACGGCAGCAATCATCCAAACAAATTGCCATTCGGCATCAGCTCTGATGACAGACACACAATGGATGACTCGAGCTTTTCTGTGAACACAGAGAGAGAGGTCTGCATCATGCCAGTCTGTCTGCGATGCATCTGTGACAGAGAGAGCGAGGGAGAGTGCAGTAAAAGCTGATGGCCTGAACTCTCCTCTAGTTGTGAAATTCCACGTTGTTAGTTTTTACAGATTTCAGAGTAAAAAGCCTGTCCTTGAGAAAAGGTCTTGTTTGAGTGCGGGGTGGTTTTTTCCTTAACTCAAATGGGGCTCCTTGCAATTTCCAGGAGGGCAAAAGATTAAAAAAAAGCATAGTTTTCTGAGATTCATTTCAGAAGAATGCATGGCTCTGGGATGTATGGGGTGTGAAGGGATGGAGTTATGCATCTCAAAGCACCACGCTGTGAGTTAGCTGGCAAAGATCAGTGCTAAGATTTCAGCCGATAAGGGGAGTTTAGCGCGAGTGGTAGGCCTCGGGCTAAAAGCACTACACACTGTAGAAACACTCCTGAACACATCATTAGCACAGATAGTCCTGTGGCTGTCGCTACACATCTGCATTCTCGGCAGAGCGTTTTGTGGACCGAATCCCCCCTCCTCCACAACCAAAGTGCTGTTTAATATTCATGCGGCTCACAGTTGAGATGGATCCATTTAAAGCTGCGCACACACACACACACACGCATGCATCCGCACCCACACATACACACACATGCGCACAAACACACACAAGCACAAGCGCATGCACGCACGCACACACACACACACACATGTATCCGCACCGACACATACACACACACGCGCACAAACACACACAAGCACAAGCGCATGCACACGCACACACACGCACACAAACGCACACACGCACACAAACGCACACACGCACACACGCGCACACACGCGCACACACACACACACACACACACACACACACACGCACACACACACACACACACACGCACACACACACACACAGGCATCCACACACACACGCACACACACACACACAGGCATCCACACACACACAGGCATCCACACACACACAAACACAAGCGCATATGCCCATGCATGCACACACACACACATACACACACTCTCTTACACACACATGCACCCACACACACACGAGCGCACGCACACACACACACTTGCATGCGTACACCTCTCTCAGCTTTTAGATTCAGCTCAGTGGCACTGAAAAGCATCACACAATGCCCTCATTCCCATAAAAAGAGCAGCATATGCCACGGTTTGAAAAGTATATTAGTTACAGCTTGTGTAAGAGAGAAGACTTCAGCAAAGTGGCGCTTAAAACTACCAGTAATGTCTTCCGCTCAGCATGCTACCGCATTCTTGTTAATTGCGTGCAATTAACTCAATTCATTAAACGTGATTATCCAAAGTAGCAATTCCAAAAGTTATTTTGCCATATACACTGTGAGAAGAGCTTTCCGACTCTTTTTTTTTCTTTTTCTTCTTCTTCTTCTTCTTTTTTTTAATGAAATTAAAGCCAGCATCAAGTGACTTCTTCATCCGGGAGACTTCTGCTAATTCAATAAGAGCCTAAAATGGGGGCGAATATTCAATTAAGTGGGCTTACTCTGGAGCTCTTCAGCTTAACCAGCTCGAAAGCAGGCGCTGGGTTCCGGAGCGGCGCAAACCGCCATCCACTCCAAGCCTTGCGGAATACATGATGCGAGGGCTTCGAGCCACACTGCAGATATTAATGTGATTTTACTGAAATATGGCAACCATTTCTCTTTCTCTCTCTCTCTCTCCATCTCCTTCTCTCTCTCTCTCTCTCTGCATGCCTTTCTCTCTCTCTCTCTCTCTCTCTCTCAGTTCAGAGAGCGGCACAGGCCATACACTGACAAGGCAGAAGAATCTGAAGGCCAATAAATCAGAGAGAGTGACGGATATTGGTGGGAGTGTTGCTGCTATTCCCTGTCGTGCAACAGCAATTTTAAGAACTGATATCGTCTATCTGACAAGTGCAGGCTGCGGGTGGGGTTGAGAGGGTGTTGTGGAGCTTGCAGTAGGCATCATAACAGCACTTATTTGTATTTTATGTGTGTGTTCTCAATAGCAACCTCCCATTAAGAAAGTCAGTTGCAATCTGCATGTTAATACTAAAGAGGACAGGCCTTTCTGGAAGGTTCCAGAATGTCTGAGCTTTGACACTTTGGTTCTGTAGGCAGCAGAGTGGTGTA